>NC_133655.1:41082421-41345115 GCF_009905375.1 Apium graveolens
TCTGAACGGGGCTTGGTAGTCTTTTCCTCTCGAAACGTCTTCACAATGCTCTGGAGCTCATCCACCACCATCTGAATGATATACTGGCTGGTACGGTCCCGGTGTGCTGGCATCTCCTCAAGCTTAGTGTTGACGTACTGAACCAAGGTCTCAAGTCTCGCAGTCATCTGCTCCTTGGAATTCTCTTCGTAGTTTCGGCTGTCCGGATACACGTTCTTCAGTCGGTCTATCAGTCGGTCGTACTTGCCCTGAAGCATGTCGAACTCGCGCCTCAACTCAGCATACACGGAGAAAGCAATAGTGTCATCCGACCCAGAGGATGACGAGGAATGCGCCCTTTGCTGACAACCAATAAGAGGAGTATTAATAATAATTTACTTAACCTACTCTCTCACATAATATCTATAATCTACACACATATCCTATAACCTATTTGGGCTGTCCAGGGACTCTAAACCGTAGCTCTGATACCAAAACCTGTCACACCCCCAACTTAAACAGCAAAATAAATATAGCTATTACATCATTTTAATGAAGAATACACAACCAAATCCAAGATCTTACAGTTTAGGGTTTGGAACAGCCCAACACTACCAACTATTACATCTGATTACAAATACCGAGTCCTCACACAGCTATTATTACTTATTCTACCTGAGCTCGAACATAAGCATCAGCATCACAGGTCTTACGGGCAGTCTGCTTGAATTTAACCATAGCTGCTAGCTGTAATATCAGGGTAAAACAAGGAGTGAGCCAAATGCTCAACAAGTGCTAACAGTACGACACAAACACAAATCAAGATATACCTTTAAGAATGACAATGAAAAGACATAACCAATGATAATGAGAGATTGAACTATGTGAGATGGCATCATTTTGCTTGTATCAAAACAATTTTAAAATCATGTATTAATCAAAATCATTTTATGACGCTACGGATTACAGCCGGTGATCAGCCGCGAAGTAATCCCGAACCTCGCTGGGTTCCAAAACATTAACGGGAATCCCTAGGCAACTTTTAAGCCTAATATAAGTATGGAAATGACTCACGTCTCAGTCCAGATCCACTATTAAAAGAAAACATTTATCCCCCTTTGGGACTGAAAACCCACGTTTTATTTATTTCAAAAAAAACTGATGCCGAATTATAACAAAGTCTCTTTTAACAGTAACCATTTTTATCAAGGGATTATAGATCAACTCGAAACACGGGAAATATGGTACTAAATCTCAGAGTCATGATTCACAAAACTAAACTCTATTAGGGTAACTGAATGGTTTTCATGTATCAAAGTTTGGACAAGGGAATTTAGTGAGGCTATTGGATATCATGAAAGGAAGTGCCAAATTGGGCTTAAAGCAATGGTTTCTCATCAAGGTTCAAGTGCTGGATCATCAAGAATGTAAGCTTCATGAATACTAAGGGTGTTAAGGTATGAAGAAATGATTTTTAGCTCAGGATATATCAGAATTGACAAGCTTTAGGATAAGAAAGAGGGGTATCAATCAATTAGGGACAACTTTGATAAATATTTGGCTTTCAGGTATCAAGGTAAGGTTCTATAGGGATTCAAGTATCAGGGTGAGATATCATTACTTAGGAATCATTATCATGGTAATCAAGAGGATCAACCGAGTGCTATAACAACTCTCTATTTTATCATGGCATTCGAATTACTTTAATATATTGTCATGATAAGACTTTTGAACTACTTGCAATACGTACTCGAGGGTTCATGACATCTCTATGTAACTCAAAGATAAACAAAAGATACGCTTGATTTAAATATGTCAAAATGACTCAGGATAATTGCATCGATATATATGAACTGTTTACAGTAAGTACGAAGGTCAAGTTGAATCACTTGCCTTGAGATAGGCTGGTCTGGTCTGACTGGTAGGAGCAACAACTGGTGCTTCACTCGACCTTTATGGAAAGTTTTCCCTCGTCTCGAGATCCTACATAAATAATAATAATCCTCATTATAATATATTCTTACAAACTTAACCTATTTACAACTCGAAATTAAACACGGATGGCACTTAGACCTATATGCACTTAATTTATATTCACTTTTAAATTACAATTGCACACACATAGCCACATAATCACATATCATATATTAATACCAAATAACATCATATATACCATAATGCAACACTAGGCTTGGATGATCTCGACTTACCACTTAAGTCACTTGGTCGCTAAACTAGACAAAGTCTTCAAATTTTGGCTCCCTAACTCGATGTGCCTCTCCTAAATTATCCAAAACCTATTGACCCTCACTTGTGCCTTTTGCTCTAATGACCTTATACCATCTTACAACTATGGTGGTCGACCTAATACTCACTTCTAAGTATTCTCAAACTACGTGATAAGTAATAGTGCTCACTGGTGCAAATTTCAGAATGACAACTATAGTATCTTGAGTGCATTAGGCACTCTTAAACTATAAGTTTTCCTTCAAAACTTTTACACAAGACTCTCCTGACCTAAGGGCATCTCACAAACTTGATGTGGCTCAAGGGCCTGGCTTGGGCCTTCTTGGGCCTAAGCTAAAAGTCCAAGGTTCCCCTGCTTTTCTGGGAAGAAAACACCCTGACTTGAATTAACTTGTGACACATGGTTCTAACTCATATCCTATGAACTATGGTTGGAAAAACTTCTCTGACACTCCCTCTAACTAAGGCCCAATTGGGCCTAATGAGGGCCTACCCATGACATGGTCAAATCTCCCTATTTCTAAGTTGCAACAAAACTGTCCCCTGCTGGACAGATTTTGTGATTCTACTTGTGCACCTAACCAAATGACATGCAAACCTCCAACCAACTCCTAAAACCTTTTATATACTCCCAATACCAACTTCTGGTAGCTTGGGCCTCAAAGTGCACATCAATGACATGGTCAAAACTCACTCTAAACCTCAGGGTACTAAACTGATTTTCTGCAGAAACTATAACTCTCATTTTCCAAGGTTTTGACTTGACAAACTCAACTAACAACAACTCAATACCTAAACCAAGACTTATACATGGTAATCTACTGAACTAACTCCCTTATTCTCAAAATAACCTTGGGTGAGATCATCCATACCCAAAAACAACAACATGCAACTAAATATATAATGTGCAACTCATGGAAAGCACATAACAAGATTTCGGCTTGGCCTAAAGTTTTAAAAGCGTGCAAAATCGACTTGCAACTAATACTCATCCTTAATAATCATGAAATATAACTTCTTTTAAGTATTAATAAGAAATTTATCATGGAAACAATTTATTTTAAGCACACCTGTTTCGCATTTATAGATTTTTAAATATAACAACATGATTTCGAAAAGAATAGCATGCAAAACATGGTTGATCATCATTTAAATGTCTTAAAACTAGCATGCATGGCTAAACATAAATATATAATGAAATTTTAGTAGCATGCAAAGGATTTTAAAGCATGATATCTCCATAAAACACTTAGTTAGCACATATACATAATATATCTCATAGAGAGCTCTTGAATTCACAAGATCCAAGAGTTTCTCTTTGGAGATCATATAAGAACTACACATGCATCCATGGAACTTCAACTTCCCAGTCTCAAAACACTTGGAAAGGATATAAGATGAATGTAGGTAAAAGATTTATACTTGGGAAGATGAAGAATGAATTGAAAAATGGAAGGGGGTCGGGGATTTGGCCTTCGGCCGAGAGCAAGGTGGGAGGGGAAAAAGAGAGAAAATTTGTGGTGTGTTGGAGTGTGGAATGAGTGGAATGAGTGGAATGATTTCTACCACTTTGATTTTTTTATTTTATGCTTTTTGGTTGACAAATAATGAGTGGAAGTGAGAACTTACAAAAATGTCCTTTAGCTAAAGTTAGGCCATTTTACATGCAAGGCTAATGTAGTAATTTGATAATAATCAAAGGAGTTAGTGGGGTTGGAAAAGTCTTATTTGCCCTTTGAGAGAATAGAAGGGTGATTTGCATGCATGGTCTCTTATGTAATTTGATAAATATGACAACTAAAATTTATAATGATTTATTTTTATAAATTAAAATACAAGTTCAAAAATTATAAAATTTATACCATAAAATAACTTGGATTTTTAGAGACTTTATAAAATCATTTTCAAAATTTGTGAACAAAATACCTTTTAAAATAAAAATTTTCCAAAGCTTAGAATATTCCTTATAAATCAAAAATAAAGAAATTAAATAAACTCTTGCTTTGAAAAATCATATACTACACAAAACAAATTTATAATGCAGAAATTTTCACTCACACTAGCGTACAATCATTGAATATATTTTCATTTGACTTTAATATTATACCAAATCCACAAATAATATTACACGAAGATACCGGTCGTAACAGCATTAGCAAAATATCAGATAAATATTAAAGTCTGATAAACTTCAGTATATCTTAAAAATAAGGCATAACTGAGAAAAATGCTTAAAATCTGTCATTAATAATGAAGTCTACTATAGAATGAATTTATGCAAAAGTCCACCTCAACTGTTTGTGCTCATTTTATGCATATTTTAGAATTTTTTTTCACAGTGGCTTCTCAGTGTAAATGAGTCAAAACTGCTATCAGAATTTATGCTATTATTTTAGTATTTCTCCAGTAATCAGAGAATGTGAAAAGTCACCAAGAAAAAATTATTTTCTTTTCTAATGCATATTACTTAATACCAGCAATGCACTTGGGTCTTCCCTTCCACATATTTACTCTAGATCTCAAAGGAGTACCTGACTTTAATTTTCTTTTCTTTTCTTTTCTACAGATAAGTGAGGCTTATCAAGCATGTGGTTCATCTTTAAGATTTACTAACATCAGAATTTAAAAGATAAGAAGCAAGAATCTAGTTTGTGACTTAGTTATAAGATACACAAAGTAAATTTGACCAAGCTCAAAATCAGAAATTGCTTGTGTTAATGAGTTTCCACATAAACAACTAATTCAAACATGGGATTGAATAGTCACAGAACATTCAAATCACTATCAGAGTATATAGATCCACATCAGATAATAATCAGCATTTAATGTATTTCAATTTAAACACAGATTACATGAAGATAAGACAATCTTTAAACACTGATCATAAAGTATGATACATGAGAACAAAAACTAAGCAAATTTAGAGAAAGAACTTGAAACCATTCCAAGTTCATTTAATAGTCTTGTAAAAGTAGCTTCACATAATGGTTTTGTGAAGATATCTGCTAGTTGTTGATGTTGGAATAAAATGCAATTCCACTGTACCTTCCATCACATGTTCCCTTATGAAATGGTACCTTATGCTGATGTTCTTTGTCATTGAGTGTTGAACTGGATTACCTGTCATAGCAATAGCACTTTGATTATCACAGTAAATAGGTATTTTAGAGAATTCTAACCCATAATCCATTAACTGATTCTTCATTTAAAGAATCTGTGGACAACAGCTTCCTGCAGCAATATATTCTGCTTCTGCAGTTGATGTGGAAATTGATTTATATTTCTTGCTAAACCAAGAAAGCAATCTGCCTCCAAGAAATTGGCAGCTTCCACTTGTGCTTTTCCTGTCTATTTTGCATCCTGCAAAATCTGCATCTGAGTAACCTATTAGATTAAAATCTGATTCTCTAGGATACCACAATCCTAGATCAGCTGTGCCCTTGAGGTACTTGAAAATTCTTTTTACAGCTATTAGATGAGGTTCTCTTGGATCAGCCTGAAATCTTGCACAAAGACAGGTAGCATACATGATATCCGGTCTACTAGCAGTTAAATAGAGTAAAGAGCCAATCATACCTCTATAGTTAGTAATATCTACTGATGAACCAATATCTTTATCTAACTTGGTTGCAATGGCCATGAGAGTGGATGCAGTTGAACTGTCTTGCATTCCAAATTTCTTGAGTAAATTTCCGGTGTACTTGGATTGATAGATAAAAGTACCTTCTTCATTTTGCTTGACTTGAAGTCCCAGAAAATAACTAAGTTCTCCCATCATACTCATTTGATATCTTGACTGCATTAGCTTTGCAAACCTTTTACAGAGTTTGGCATTTGTAGAACCAAATATGATATCATCAACATATATATGTACCAAAAGTAAGTCATTTCCATGGTTGAGGTAGAACAGTGTTTTATCAATAGTACCTCTGTGAAATCCACTTTCCAGAAGGAATTGAGCTAAAGTGTCATACCATGCTCTAGGAGCTTGCTTAAGGCCATAAAGTGCTTTGTCAAGCCTATAGACATGATTCGGAAATTTGAATCTACAAAGCCTGAAGGTTGTTCAACATATACCTCTTCTTCCAATTCTCCATTTAGAAAAGCACTTTTTACATCCATTTGAAACACTTTAAACTTTTTGTGAGCAGCAAAAGCCAAAATGATTCCTATGGCTTCCAATCTAGCAACTGGTGTAAATGTTTCATCATAATCAATACCCTCATGTTGAGAGTAGCCTTTAACAACCAGCCTTGCTTTGTTCTTTGTAATTATGCCATCACTGTCAGTTTTATTTCTGAACACGCACTTTATGCCAACAACTGATCTGTTCTTTGGTCTTGGCACTAGGGTCCAGACTTTATTTCTTTCAAATTGATTTAACTCTTCCTGCATTGCTTGCACCCAATCAGCATCTTGAAGAACTTCTTCCACTATCTTTGGTTCAGTCTGAGATAGAAAAGAATGATAGAGACATTCATTTGATGTTGCAGTTCTAGTTCTGACATCTGCTTCAGGATCTCCAATAATTAAGTTAGGTGTATGTGGTTTGGTCCACTTCCTTGCACATGGAAGTTGATTTCTAGAACTGGATCCTCCCCCATGATCCATGCTATCTCCATCAGCATTTTTTGATGCTCCCCCTATAATTATGCTCTCTAAGACTTCAGAATTTGAGTTAGATCCTTCCGGATTTGAAGAATCAGAGTTTTCAGAATTATCAGAATTTGGCTCATCAATACTTGATGAATCAGAACTTGAAGAGCCAGTGACAGGTTTTGATGCTTCTTGAGAGTCTTGAGTTGTGGTAGGATCTTCAGCTTGCTCCCCCTGGACAGGTGCATTTTCCTTTGGAGTTGTTACCACAGTTTCAATGACATCAGAACTTAACCCGTCAGAACTAACAGGATCAGAGTTTAAGTCATCATAATTTACAGAATCAGAGTTTAAATCTTGATTTTCAAATCTCAGTTGATCATGATCATTGAAATCTTCAAGTCCAGTAATCTTCTTATCATCAAAAGATACATTGATAGATTCCATGACAACCCATGTTCTTAAATTGTAGACTCTGATGGTTTTTTTGGAAAGTGGATATCCAACAAAAATTCCTTCATCAGTTTTTAGATCAAATTTTGACAGCTGTTCAGGATGAGTCTTAAGAATAAAACACTTACATCCAAATACATGAAAGTATTTCAGATTTGGCTTCTTTTTCTTCACCATCTCATATGGTGTCTTTACATGCTTGTTTATGAGTGTAGCATTGTGTGTAAAACAAGCAGTCTGCACAGCTTCAGCCCAAAAGTAGGTTGGTAGCTTTGCTTCATCAAGCAGTGTTCGTGCAGCTTCAATGAGAGTCCTGTTCTTTCTTTCTACAACTTCATTTTGCTGTGGAGTTGCAGGTGCAGAAAATTCCAGTTTGATTACATGCTCTTTGCAGAACTCTTCCATGATTGAATTCTTGAACTCAGTGCCATTATCACTTCTTATAATTTTAACAGAATCATTGACCAACTTATCCAGTTGTTTGACAGGATCAGTTAGAGTAGATGTGTGACGACTGAGAATTTTACGATGTAATGAAGTCAATAAAATCTGATTTATGTGAAGTGATTATGATTATGTGATTAAGTGATGGTTAATTGTCGTTATTGTATATTAGAATCTAGGAGCGTAAGTAAGAGCGTTCCAATTTAAAGAGTCAGCTTATGAGTTAAGTTATGTTGTTGGGCCGTCAGGTAGAACGGAATCCATCCTAATAAGGATTTAAAGTATATAAAATGGGAAATATGTATGATTGTGTGAAATGAATGTTTAAATGAAGTATTGCATCCTAATGACGTGTCAGTCGATAATGATAATGAGAAGCGTAATTGAAAAGCTGAGCGTCGGGCCGTCAGGCAGAACGTGACCCGGAACGCGTAAAAAGGGAATAATATTAAAAAGGACAATTTATATGATTAGACATGAGTTTTGATGTGCTCGTATATGTGTTTGCTTTTCCGTATGCATGATTATGTGATATGTTGATATTTTATGGATTTAAGAGAATGATCTGATTTAAATAAAGGTTTATTTAACCTTCGCACATTTTTATAAAATTTTCTGAGTAAGATAACTGCATGAGATTTGTTCTGTTATCTTCGTAGTAATCAGGTAGACTTTCTAAAAATGATGGATGGATTTATTTGGTGATCGTTGCATTTTAAATTGATTTTTATGTGATAAAGTGTTATTATTAGCACGAACTTGCGAAAATCATATAAAATCAACCGTTTGCTCAAAAGTTTATTATGAGTAATGGTTGGAAAGATAATTTCGAAATCTACGTCTTAAAACTGTCATTCGCAATAATTTTTGACTTTTCGAGAGGGATATATTCGATATTCGATTTCTATCTTATTTAAGTAAAAAGAAAGGATTAATCAAACATGAAAAGGGGATTAGTTAATTACTAAAATACCCCTGCCCTCTAAACATATATATAAACTCATTTCCTCCTCCTCCTCTTCTTTTCCACCCGGCCACTCCCTCTCATCTCTCTCTTTTCTCTCCCGTCCACTCTCATCTCTCTCCGTTTCGCACTCTACTCTCTCTCTTTCTTTTCTCTCGGTATACTCTCCTAATTCACATGATCTTTTAAGAAATCTTCCTAGAATTTCATCCTCTACATATACATATGTGATTGAGTATGTGCATGTGTGTGTTCATGCTTTAATACGTGTGTATGTATGTATATATGTTCCAATATGTGCTTAAGGAGGTGATTTTATGATTGAAAATTGATTTTTAAAGCTAAATGGATCTTGCATGTGCCTTGTGTGTGCATAAATCGGAGGTTTCAAGGTTGGAAACCTCAAAATGAGGCACCACCGAGAAACCACCGCCACCAGTGATGAACTCCGGTGAACCGGTGGTGAGTTGTGATGCTAAAACTGAACTCCAATTTCACAAAACTTGATTTTTGGTGTTTGCATGCTTGGTTTGTTTGAAATTCGAAAAGAGTTTAATTTTTAAGAGTTAAGTTGATAATTACTTGATAGGAATGAGTTGTTGAAGTTTAAGTCAATAAATTATGATTTGATTTGAATGACTAGATGTATTTAAAGCTAAATTAGACCATGCATGTGTTTATTTGATGTAAAAGCCGCATAGGGCTTTGGTTCATCAAGAATGAATTGATTATAGTTGATAAAAATGATTGTTTGATGGTTGTTTGAAAGTGATAAGTTGAATGGAGTGTTTAATGGAATTAGGAATAAGAAATTCGAATATAAATATGAGATTATAAGTTGCCTTGGTTCGAATTTTATTGATAAAGAAAGAAGAAGTAAATTGGTGTGTTGTTCGTGGTTGAATTCATTAGAATTTAGGATTAAACTATGTAAAGATGCTTGCATGCTATGTATGACATCAAAAATTGAAATGCATGCCGTTGTTCTTGAAAATTCGAATGATATAGTTGTTTTATGAGAATATTAAGTTGGATTAAGTGAATATTTGATTGAATATATGTTATACGGATTTGGTATGAAAAGTTGCTTGAATTTGAGAGATGTTTATAAAAAAGCCGAATAGTTCATAGCATTTAAAAGGTCAAATTCTAATTTAAGTGCTTAAATTCATCATGGAGATTAGTTAGGGATTGTATGTGAGTTTTTTTGCCTAATTTGCTATATTTGGTTCGAATTAAAGTATAAAAGAAAAGGAATGATTGATTTGTGTTAACTATGGTTGTCGTGTTGGTTTAAAGATAACTTTAGGGTCGTTATTATAAGTTTTGTCGTTTGTTTATTCGTATAAGAATTTCAATTATAAAGAGCTATGTGTACTAATATAAAGTATGATTTGATTTCGAGTCGAGATAAGGATGTTTATAAGTCGATTGTCGAGTATATAAAGGTGTAAAGGTTAAGAATAAAGTATACGATGTGCTATGTGCTTATGTGTATAAGCTATACTCGTATAGTTGGAGTCAGAAGTATAATCGAGCCATCGTATAGAGTGATCATTCCGGGAACGAGAGTTGAGAAACTGATTAAGGTTTTGGTTTTTATTATAGATTCAGAGCGTGAGGGCATTCAGGCTAGGAAAGGAAAGGGTATACTAGGTGGCAGTAGTTCAACCTTCAGGAAAGTGAATTCAAGCAAGTAACTCTAATTACTTGTGTAAATGGTTATAGAGAGAATGTTGTTCATAGCATGTAGAGTATTGAACTGTTAAAATGATGAACCCCTGATATCGATTTGAGATACCCTGTCTTTGATCTTGTAAAACTGTTACTAATAAGCTTATTTCATTCAACCCTTTGGTAACCTATCTTTTCTTTTAAAATTATTTGATATGCCATGAACTGTTATAAACCCTATAATTACCTTTACGAATCCCCTTGTAATGATGCTATATTCTTTGATCATCCTCTATTGATCCTTGGAACAGTCTGATTCTTTTAACTTGAGTACCTTGTTATCATTGATTCAAAACCCCTAGAATTTTATCTTGTTTATCCTTGCTTCATTTCCTTAACTTTGAATTCTTGAAATTGAATCTAAGAATGAGTTTCGACTTGAAAGAGTCCGAATGATTTCATATTCTTGGTAATAATAAAATGAATTTAGAAAACCTACTTTTTCCAACTCAAGGTTTTCCAAACGAATTCCTAATGGATTGGATTAGACGTAAGAGGCTAGTGGGACTAGTCCAGTCATTGTAAGAGGCTAGCGGGGCTAGTCCAGCTTAAGGCTAAAATTATGACGTATGGTACCTTAAAGAATGGATGGAGGTCGGTACGGGATAATCACCCGTATTATAATGAAATGAAAAGATAAAGTGGTCCAATCAAGGGTGTTCTATATTGATTTTAAAAAGGAATTGAAACTTCCTACTCAGTAATTGATTCTTTGAAAAAAATAAAAATGGTTTATATTGCTTTGAAAAGAGTTGATTGTGATATTGTGAAGCTTAAAGCTCGTGAACCCTGATTTTAATCTGTTGATCATATAATTGGTTCCATATAGTGAAATATTGTTGCTTTCCTTTCTGAAAGATCTGTTCTGATCCTTTAATGATTTGTGATGAATGTCGGCTTTCACCCTGCTTTGAGCCTTGTTCCTTGAAAGCCCCATATTTTTCCTTCATAACCCTTCCTTAACCCAAAAGATGGAAATCTGCCACCTAGAATTGATAAAGTAGAATGCCCTGGGTTTGGTAAAGTATATTATGGATTTTATATCGTAGAACTGCTCTATAGTTACTTGCTGAGTTTTATACTCATATGTTTTGTTTTAATCTAACCATGGCAGTTAAGCAAGAAGATGGCCAGGCTTAGGCGCACTGCTCGTAAGAGCGTACCTGGTGGTCCATATCGTGTTGAGGGCTTCTGGTTGCCAGAGCAGGTAGTGGTGTTTTTGAGTGAGAAAGCGCTTAGCCAGAGTGTTGTGAAGATACAATGGGTTATCTGTCGGTTCCAAGCCAGAATCGATTATGTTTATTTAATATTATTTTGGGGTTGTAAGTTATGTTTTATGATTGGTAGTTGTAATCTTGTCCCATACTTTATCCTGTTTGATCCTGTTAGTAGTTAATCGGGGTTTATGCTTATTTAATTATTAGTTTAAAGGTGTGTGGGTCCTCATTTCCTAACCCCGAGATTGAGGGCGTCACAAGTTGGTATTAGAGCTACAGGATCTAGTCCCTGAGACAAGTTAGGATTAAGAAGGGTATTTTGGGTATATTTATATCGCGAGAGAGTTCAAATCATATAGAGTTGAGTTAGACTATTAGGTATAGTCTAAGGAAAGTGTGTATTAGTGAAAGTGGAAACTAGAGTTAGGGTGTGAGTTAGCTGGAAGCTTTATTTAACCCTAACATTGTTTCTTGGTTGTTGTTTTGTGTTTTCTCTCAGGATCCCAGTAGTGGTAGTGACTCAGATTCAGAGATTAGTTTGACCGGTACCCCAGTGGACCCCATTCCACCCTCTCCAGAGGAGCATGTATATGTTAGTTCAGACCCAGAGGAGGACCCTTCTGATAGTAGTGAGATCCCTATGCAGATTTCACCCTTGAGGCCAGATTCAGAGACCCCTACCCCTGAGCCAGAGTCTGAGATGCCTAAGACTGTACCTGCCAGTGTTGGTGGCAAGTTAGCCCAGGACCGAGACTTTGTTTACTCCCGTATTCCTGAGTTGGGAGCTTTGGTGGATAGGTTGATTCCAGACTCTAGGAAGAGGACTTCAGTAGTGACCGAGGAGTGGAGAGTTGGATTCAGTTGGTGGAGCAGGTTGCCCGGAGGAGATTGGACGAGGGACCATCCACTAGTGATGCTGATGCAGAGGCCCGGAGGCTACATAAGATCATTCGCTGGATGTTGGTTGTGTTGAGAGAGATTCTGGATGACTAGCTGTTAGGCGGGACTGTTGGTTGAGCCTGTAGTTGTTATTTTTCAGCGCCGGTAGGCTTTGGGATACTTGGTCAGATACCGGGATCCCTTTTTATTTGTTATGATGTATTTCAGATCATTGTAGCAGTAGTTGTTAGAAGTTAGGGGTAGATAGGGGGACATTTTCCAGTTTTTCCTCTGTTTAACCCTGCTATATTATTGTACCTTATTTCTGAACTTGTGGTAACCGGACTTTTCTTTATGTACCCCTTTGTTTAAATAAATCCATTATCTTGTTTTCCATTGTGCACCCTAAATATCTCATAAACTGTTCTAAATATCATGTTTTCGTACAACCATGTTTAAAATTTGTAATACCTATTCTGTGCCATTATAAAACAACACTGATATGAGAATTATGTAGTAATAGGATTGCATGAGCAAAATTTGGTAAAGCTTAAAACCCGCAAAAAGATTTCATAACAAAATGTTGTTGTATATATGCCATGCTATCATATTCCTAAATAATTGCTCAATCAGGTTTGTAAGAAATGGCCAACTCACCAGATCACCAAGAAGAAGAAATACCAACCCAAGACCCAAAAGTAAACCCAGAAACCACCATGATGAGCAGACTTGCTCAGCTTTTGCAACAACCTGTGGCCCCTAAAGTTGGAAACTTAAAATACTTTCAATCTGTTCATTCCCCAGAATTCTTAGGTTTGCCAGACCCGATTAAAGCACTGTGGTGGTTAAGAGAAATGGAAAAAGCTTTTGACTTAGCAGATGTTAAGGATGACAAGAAAGCTCAGTATGCGAGTTATTACCTTAAAGATGAAGCGAGTTTCTGGTGGGAGTCTTCGAAAGCATTGTTGGAAGGAAAGGATTTAACATGGGAGAAGTTCACTGAGATGTTTCTGGAGAAGTATTTGCCGAGTTATATGCAAGATCAGTTGGAGATGAAATTTCTGGACCTTAGACAAGAGCATATGTCGGTAGCGGAGTATGAAGTAAAATTCTCGGAGCTGTCTCAATTCGTTCCTGAGTATGTGAATACGGAGACAAAAAAGGCTAAGAAGTTCCAACAGGGACTTAAGCTATGGATTAGGAGTCAAGTAGCATTGTTGGAGATCAAGAATTATGCTGCCTTGGTACAAAAGGCAATGATAGTAGAAGGTGAGCGTGAAGCTGCGAGGAGAGAAAATGAAGGAAAGAAAAGAAAATTTGAAAGCTCAGAGCAAGAGAAAGGAAGTTCAAAGTTTAGAGGAAAGTTTGGCAAGAATGGTGGAGGTCAAAACCAAAAGTATCAGAAGTTTAAATCCGGTAACGCAGCTCAGAAGAACCGTTTCCAGAAAGCAGCACAACCGGGGAAGGATAAAAGACCTCAGATTCAAGAGTGCAAGAATTATGGAAAGAGACACCCGTGAAGGTGTAATAAGTTGGATGTGACATGTTTTAAGTGCAACCAAAAAGGGCATTATTCTTCAGAATGTCCAAATGGAACAAAGAATCCTGACTTGGCTTGTTCCAAGTATGGAAAGGTGGGCCATATGGCCAGGTATTGCAAGGAGCCTATTCAAAAGGCTAATGTTCTTAGGATTGTTGGACCGCCATCTCTCCCAGCACCATCAGCTCAACCCAGAGCTAGGACTTTTAATATGACAATGAAAGATGCGGTGCAAGATGTGGACGTGGTAGCAGGTATGCTTGTTATTAACTCAGTTGAAGTGAAGGTATTGATGGATTCTGGAGCAACTAGATATTTTATCTCTAAAAGTATTCTTGATAAGTTAAATTGTGTTGCGTACCCTCTGGAACCTAATTTGATTATAGAGGTAGCAAATTAAGAGAAATTAATTATTAATAAGATTTGTCCCGATTGTGATGTGATTATAGAAGGTCGACACTTTTCTGCTGACTTAATTCCCTTTAAGTTAGGAGAGTTTGAGGTTACTAGGAATGGATTGGTTGTCAAACCATGAGGCACAAATAGAATGTAAAAGTAAGAAGGTGAAGTTAAGGACCAAGGATGGTGAGGAAGTGATATTCAAAGGAAAGAGGCAAGAGAAGAAATTCCTAAAGGCTATCGAGACAAGGAGATTATTACGTCAAGGATACGGAATTTATTTAGCTCATGTTGTGGATGTGGAGAAAGAATCCGTGAGGATTAAGGATATCCCAATAGTAAGAGATTTTCCAGATGTATTTCCTGATGAATTGCCTGGACTACCTCCAGATAGGGAGATCAAGTTTACGATTGAATTGGCTCCTGGAACGGAACCAGTATCGAAAGCTCCCTATCGTATGACGCTAGTCGAGATGAAGGAATTGGCCGCTCAGTTGCAAGAATTATTGGATAAAGGAGTAATTTGGCCGAGTGTATCCCCGTGGGGCGCACTGGTGTTGTTTGTAAATAAAAAGGATGGAAGTATGAGGTTGTGCATTGATTATCGCAAATTGAATAAGTTGACGAATAAGAATAAGTACCCTCTACCGCGAATCAATGACTTATTTGATCAGTTAAAAGGAGATTCATGTTTCTCCAAGATTGATTTAAGATCTGGGTATCATTAATTAAAGATTAAAGTGGAAGATATACCCAAGACAACATTTTGAACGAGATATGGACACTACGAGTTTTTGGTAATGGCATTTGGTTTGACGGATGCTCCAGCCGTATTTATGGATCTTATGAAGAGAGTGTTCAAGCAAATTTGGATAAGTTCGTTATTGTGTTTATTGACGATATACTGATTTAATCCAAGACGGAAGAAGATCATAAGGAGTATTTGAGGATTTCTTTGGAAATTATGAGAAAAGAGAAGTTATACGCTAAGTTTTCGAAGTGCGAATTTTGGCTAAAGGAAGTGCAATTTCTTGGTCATGTAGTTAATAAAGAAGGAATTAAAGTGGATCCAGCCAAGATAGAAGCTATAATGAATTGGGAAAGGCCCAAGACTCCTACGGAAGTCAGAAGTTTTCTTGGATTAGCCGGATACTACAGAAGGTTTGTACAAGATTTCTCTAAGATTGCTGTCCCATTAACAAAGTTGACAAGGAAGAACGAGAAGTTTGTATGGATGGAAAAGTCCGAGGAAAGCTTTTAAGAGTTAAAAAGAAACTGGTAATTGCCCCAGTGTTGGTGTTACCTGATGAAAAATGAGAATTTGTAATATTCAGTGATGTTTCATATAAAGGACTTGGATGTGTGTTAATGCAATATGGGAAGGTAATAGCATATGCGTCAAGGCAACTCAAGCCGTACGAGCAAAAGTATCCAACGCATGATTTGGAATTGGCAACAATTGTGTTTGCCCTTAAGATTTGGATGCATTATTTATACGGGGAAAAGTGCAAGATTTATACAGATCATAAGAGTTTAAAGTATATCTTCACTCAAAAGGAATTGAATATGAGACAAAGAAGGTGGTTAGAATTGATCGAAGATTATGATTGTGTGATAAACTATCATCCTGGAAAGGCAAATATGGTAGCAGACGCTCTAAGTCGCAAGGAAAGGTTGAATATGTTAACGTCATCGGAAGAATTGATCAAGGATTTTGAAAAGATGGAAATAGAAGTGCAGACTCCAGAATTTGGAGGTGAAGCTATATATACGATGTCATTTCAACCCGAAATTTTGGAAAATATTCGATGCTGTCAAGAGCAAGTGATGAATCGCGAAAAGGATAAGTTGACAGGAGAAGAAATTAAAGCTCAAAAGGATGGAAAAGGAATATACCGTGTTAACTCACGTATTTAGATACCTAATGTCGTGGAACTAAAGCACGAAATTTTGCAAGAAGCGCATAACTCGAGATTTTCAATTCCCCCTGGAAGTACGAAAATGTATCGGGATTTAAAAGAAAGTTATTGGTGGCCAAGCATGAAAAAGGAAATTGCGGAATGAATAAGTAAGTGTTATACGTGTTAAAGAGTCAAAGCGGAACATCAGAGGCCAAGCGGATTGCTTCAGCCACTGGATATACTAGAATGGAAATGGGAACATATAACGATGGATTTCGTGGTAGGATTACCTAAAACCAAGTCCAATCATGATGCGATTTGGGTGGTAATCGATCGGTTCACGAAGTCAGCATATTTCTTGCCGATAAATGAAAGATTTTTGTTGGAAAAGTTGGTCAAATTGTATTTGGATGAGATTGTGATGCGTCACGGAGTCCCTGTACCTATCGTGTCTGATAGAGATCCAAGGTTTAACTCGAGATTTTGGAGACAATTCCATGATCATTTGGGAACTAAGCTGAAAATGAGTACGGCATATCATCCGCAGATGGACGGACAAAGTGAAAGGACAATTCAGACAATTGAAGATATGTTGCAAACCTGCGTAATAGATTTCAAAGGAAATTGGGAAGATCATTTGCCGTTAATTGAGTTTTCCTACAACAACAGTTATCACGCGAGTATTGGCATGCTGCCTTAAGAAGCGTTGTGTGGAAGAAAATGTAAGTCCCCTACATATTGGGATGAGGTTGGTGAGTGCAAATTAATTGGCCCAGAGTCGGTTCAACAAATAAAGGAAAAGGTAGAAATGATTCGAAAAAGATTAGTTGCAGCTCAAGATTGACAAACGAAGTACGCAAATCAAGAATGAAAAGATGTGCAATTTGAACCTGGAGACAAAGTCTTGCTAAAGATATCTCCTTGGAAAGGTTTAACTCGATTCGGAAAGAAAGGGAAGTTGAGTCCTAGGTATATTGGACCATTCGAGGTACTGCGACGAGTTTGGAAGGTGGCATATGAATTAGCGCTACCTCCGCAAATGCAACATCTACAAAATGTATTCCATGTAT
The DNA here is from genome assembly GCF_009905375.1 of Apium graveolens. Lineage (NCBI taxonomy): Eukaryota > Viridiplantae > Streptophyta > Magnoliopsida > Apiales > Apiaceae > Apium > Apium graveolens. Next base: position 41,099,845 of record NC_133655.1, read on the forward strand.
CTCTTCTGAAGAAGTATAATGCTGATGTGAGCTATGTGATCGAATTGGAACCAGTGGAAATTCAACCGGATTTGTCTTACGTGGAACAACCAGTTCGAATCTTAGACCGAAAGGAGAGGACACTTAGAAATAAAGTTGTACCTCTAGTTAGAGTGTTGTGGAGAAATCCACTAGTTGAAGAATCAACTTGGGAATTAGAAAGTAAAATGAAAGAAAAGTATCCCCGTCTATTTGCCTAGACTAGATTATGCGGACAGAATCCTTTTAAGGAGGGTAGATTGTGACGACTAATAATTTTGCGAGGTAATTAAGTCAATAAAATATGATTTACGTGAAGTGATTATGATTATGTGATTAAGTGATGGTTAATTGTCGTTATTGTATATTAGAATCTAGGAGCATAAGTAAGAGCGTTCTAATTTAAAGAGTCAGCTTAGGAGTTAAGTTGTGTTGTCGGGCTGTCAGGTAGAACGGAACCTGTCCTAATAAGGATTTAAAGTATATAAAATGTGAAATATGTATGATTGTGTGAAATGAATGTTTAAATGAATTATTGCGTCCTAGTGACGTGTCGGTCGATAATGATAATGAGAAGCGTAATTGAAATGCTGAGCGTCGGGCCGTCAGGCAGAACGTGACCCGGAACGCGTAAAAAGGGAATAATATTAAAAAGGACATTTTCTATGATCAGACATGAGTTTTGATATGCTCGTATATGTGTTTGCTTGTCCGTATGCATGACTACGTGATCTGTTGATATTTTATGTATTTAAGGGAATTATCTGATTTAAATAAAGGTTTATTTAACCATCGCACATTTTTATAAAATTATATGAGTAAGATAACTGCATGAGATTTATTCTGTTATCTTCGTAATAATCCTGTAGACTTTCTAAAAATGATGGACGGATTTATTTTGTGATCGTTGCATTTTAAATTGATTTTTATGTGATAGTGTTATTATTAGCACGAACTTGTGAAAATCATATAAAATCAACCGTTCGCTCAAAAGTTTATTATGAGTAATGGTTGGAACGCTAATTTCGAGATCTACGTCTTAAAATTTTCATTCACAATAATTTTTGACTTTTCGAGAGGGATATATTCCATATTCGATTTCTATCTTATTTAAGTAAAAAGAAAGGATTAATCAAACATGAAAAGGGGATTAGTTAATTACTAAAATACCCCTGCCCTCTAAACATATATATAAACTCATTTCCTCCTTCTCTACTTTTCCACCCGGCCACTCCCTCTCATCTTTCTCTTTTTGCTCCCGTCCACTCTCATCTCTTTCCGTTTCGCACTCTACTCTCTCTCTTTCTTTTCTCTCGGTATACTCTCCTAATTCACTTGATCTTTTAAGAAATCTTCCTAGAATTTCATCCTCTACATATATATATGTGATTGAATATGTGCATGTGTGTGTTCATGCTTTAATGCATGTGTATGTATGTATATATGTTCCAATATGTGCTTAAGGAGGTGATTTTATAATTGAAAAATGATTTTTAAAGCTAAATGAGCCTTGCATGTGCCTTGTGAACCGGTGGTTAGTTCTGATGCTAAAATTGAACTCCAATTCCACAAAACTTGATTTTTAGTGTTTGCATGCTTGGTTTGTTTGAAATTCGAAAAGGGTTTAATTTTTAATAGTTAAGTTGATAATTACTTGATAGGAATGAGTTGTTAAAGTTTAAGTCTATAAATTATGATTTGATTTGAATGACTAGATGCATTTAAAGCTAAATTAGACCATGCATGTGTTTATTTGATGTAAAAGCCGCATAGGGCTTTGGTTTATCAAGAATGAATTTATTATAGTTGATAAAAATGATTGTTTGATGGTTGTTTGAAAGTGATAAGTTGAATGGAGTGTTTAATAAAATTAGGAAAAAGAAATTCGAATATAAATATAAGATTATAAGTTGCCTTGGTTCAAATTTTATTGATAAAGAAAGAAGAAGTAAATTGGTGTGTTGTTCTTGGTTGAATTTATTAGAATTTAGGATGAAACCATGGAAAGATGCCTGCATGCTATGTATGAGATCAAAAATTGAAATGCATGTCGTTGTTCTTGAAAATTTGAATGATATAGTTGTTTTTATGAGAATATTAAGTTTGATTAAGTGAATATTTGATTGATTATATGTTATATGGATTTGGTATGAAAATTTGCTTGAATTTGGGAGGTGTTTATAGAAAAGCCAAATGGTTCACAGCATTTAAAAGGTCAAATTCTAATTTAAGTGCTTGAATTGACCATGGAGATTAGTTAGGGACTGTATGTGAGATTTTTGCCTAATTTGCTATGTTTGGTTTGAATTAAAGTATAAAAGAAAGGGAATGATTGATTTGTGTTAACTATTGTTGTCGTGTTGGTTTAAAGATAACTTTAGGGTCGTTATTTTAAGTTTTGTCGTTTGTTTATTCGTATAAGAATTTCAAGTATAAAGAGCTATGTGTACTAATATAAAGTATGATTTGATTTTGAGTCGAGATAAGGATGTTTATAAGTCGATTGTCGAGTATATAAAGGTGTAAAGGTTAAGAATAAAGTATATGATGTGCTATGTGCTTATGTGTATAAGCTATACTCGTATAGTTCGAGTCAGAAGTATAATCGAGTCATCGTATAGAGTGATCATTCCGGGAACGAGAGTTAAGAAACTGATTAAGGTTTTGGTTTTTATTGTAGATTCGGAGCGTGAGGGCATTCAGGCTAGGAAAGGAAAGGGTATACTTGGTGGCAGTAGTTCAACCTTCAGGAAAGTAACGCTAATTACTTGTGTAAATGGTTATAGAGAGAATGTTGTTCATACCATGTAGAGTATTGAACTGTTAAAATGATGAACCCCTGATATCGATTTGAGATACCCTGTCTTTGATCTTGTAAAACTGTTACTGATAAGCTTAATTATTCAACTCTTTGGTAACCTATCTTTTCTGTTTAAATTATTTGATATGCCATGAACTATTATAAACCCTATAATTACCTTTAAGAATCCCCTTGTAATGATGCCATATTCTTTGATCACCATATCCCCTATTAATCATTGGAATAGTCTGATTCTTTTAACTTGAGTACCTTGTTATCATTGATTCAAAACCCCTAGAATTTCATCTTGTTTATCCTTGCTTCATTTCCTTAACTTTGAATTCTTGAAATTGAATCTAAGAATGAGTTTTGACTTGAAAGAGTCCGAATGATTTCATATTCTTGGTAATGATAAAATGAATTTAGAAAACCTACTTTTTCCAGCTCAAGGTTTTCCAAATGAATTTCTGATGGATTGGATTGAACGTAAGAGGCTAGTGGGACTAGTACAGTCATTGTAAGAGGCTAGCGGGGCTAGTCCAGTTTAAGGCTGAAATTATGTCGTATGGTACCTTAAAGACTGGATGGAGGTCGGTATGGGCTGATCACCCGTATTATAATGAAATGAAAAGATAAAGTGGTCCAATCAAGGGTTCTATATTGATTTTAAAAAGGAATTGAAACTTCCTACTCAATAATTGATTCTTTGAAAAAAAATGAAAATGGTTTATATTGCTTTGAAAAGAGTTGATTGTGATATTGTGAAGCTTAAAGCTCGTGAACCCTGATTTTAATCTGTTGATCATATAATTGGTTCCATATAGTGAAATATTGTTATTTTCCCTTCTGAAAGATCTGTTCTGATCCTTTAATGATTTATGATGAATGTCAGCTTTCACCCTGCTTTGAGCCTTGTTCGTTTAAAGCCCCACATTTTCCCTTTATAACCCTTCCTTAACCCAAAAGATGAAAATCTGCCACCTAGAACTGATAAAGTAGAATGCCCTGAGTTTGGTAAAGTACATTATGGATTCTATATCGTAGAAATGCTCTATAATTACTTGCTGAGTTTTATACTCATATGTTTTGTTTTAATCTAACCATAGCAGTTAAGCAAGAAGATGGCCAGGCTTAGGCGCACTGTAACGCCCTCCAAACCCGGGGTATAAGTCCGGCAGTTACAAGTTAATCACCAAACCTGTACAATCTTATTAATAAGTAATAAAGAAATGAAACTAAACCCCTTTAATACTAACGAGGACCTTTTTAGGTTGAAGTGTGAAAACAAGAACCACTAACTACTTTTATAACAAACTAACATTTAAAATCTCACAAACTCTTTTTATTACAAACCATTATCTAATTCATTTTAAACTAAGTTCATCTTTTATTCAAATACACACTATCTATCAACACTCCACCTGCTCGGGCAACTCAAAGCTTTCTTCCTAGATTGGGATCAACACCCTGGGTATCAGAGGATCCCCGAGGCATGACCTGCTTCTTTACCACTCGTGTCCTGATGGGTTTCATATTCATTCTTAACTGAAAACAAAAAGGTGAATAACAACAAAAGGGGTGAGCCAAAATTGTTCAACAAGTCTACAAAATATAAATAGTATTAATGCAATATAAGTGAATCCGTAATCCTGGTATATCTGCAAAGATATAACCTCACAGGAATAGAAAGAATGCCATTACTGGGGAATGCGAAAGAACTAAACTGGACTCAAGTTCGCAGCTATACCCTGCTGATCAGCCAGGATATAGTGCAGATCTATATCTTACTATATAGATCCCATCGGGCACCCAGACACTACGGCCCATCTCAAGGATTCGGTTATGTCCCGGTCCTTAGGATTAAGTAAACTTAATCCCCAAAGTAGTATTATCCAGTCCCTGGAATAGCAACCGGAACGATCCATATGCCTTGATATATTCTAATCACCAGAATATATCAATAATTATGAGTAACAATTGGAATATGAATAATGAACTCAAATGAAAAGAATAAATCAAGAATCGAAATGAAATATGAACAAGAGAATTAAAAGAGTGCAATTGTAATAAGAATCTGAATAGAATATCACTATTCTGAAAAATAGAATAGGGGAGAAACTTGCCTTCTGCGCGACTTACTACAATTAACTCACTTTCGTCTATCACCTACTCGACCTGCCTTGCTGGCTTAGCTTCTGTTAGCAAAATAGACTGGTTAAGTCATTTTATACTTCAGTTGCATCTTGAATTGACTTCATTTCGTTCCTATTATCTACCCATACGCTTATGACCGACTCGTATATTACATATAAGCAAGTAAGACTCGATTAAAACATAATACACATAAGCCCATAAGCATATAATCATTTTTATAGTTAAAATAATTTTTAGAATCAAAATCGACTCGCTGATTGCTCCGTTGATCACCTTCTGCTTCATTTTCCATTTTTCCGGAATCTTTCGAATTCGTCTCGGCACATATTTTGACTGATAATTAAGCAATTAATAAAGTCAACTAATTTCTAGAATAAATTAGGTCTTTATATTATTTTAATGAAAAGATTTCATTTTTCTGAGTAAAATGGCTTTCGATTCGCTCAGATCGGACTAACGGTCTAATTACTATTAATTAAACATTGTTAATCCAATTTATTATTTAATATAAATAATTATTGCTAATTTTTAAATCCTTAAATAATTTTTAAATAATTATTTAAGAATAATCAAAGTCAAAAATAATTTTTTATAATTTTTGGAGTTAAAATGAATAAGTTATAATTTATTGACAATTATGTGATTAATTATCGAAATAATTAATCACTTTTTAAATATTAAATAAGTAAATAACTAATAAATAATTAATAAATAATTATTTAATAATTTAAAATAATTAATCCCTAATTAATCACAACTTATTACAAATATTTACAACTTATCGTTATTTATTCGATTAGATCGATTATTTATATGTAAATAATCGATATCATTAACTAATACATTAATTATCGAATAAATGAGTTATTATTATTATTATTCAAATCATATTTCAACTCAACGATCCACTACTCGTATTTCTACGAGTTATTCGTATTCCTCGCATAATTATCGAAACATTACAGTTGTTATTACAATTTATACGATTTAAATTAACAATCTGAATTTAATTATCCATTACGAATAATTATTACGATATTATACGAATAATTAACTATCGACCGAATAATAATATTAATTATCGAATCACTACTCGTATAGATACGAGTTACTCGTAATATAAACTAATTATCAGATTATTAATCATATTATTTAATCCTTATTTATTAATTAATTACCTAATTATTAATTAATTACCTAATTATTAATTAATTAGATAACTAATAACTAATTAGATAATAGTTAAATAATTAATTAAGTAATTAATTAATTAAATTCGAATTAATAATATTACCGTTGTTTCTCGTCCTTGAATATTACCGTTGCATTTTTCGCAGTTCGCAATTTGACTTTTTATTCGCGCAGTCTATTGGAGCATTATGACATGCTAACCAATCAATTCCCAAAATAATATCGAATTCTCCTAGCTTAAAAGGAATTAAGTCTATAGAAAAATGATGTCCAGCTATTTCTATATCACACGCAGGACATACTGAATCTACTGGAACTTGGTCGTCATTCGCTAATTTTATAATTAACGTCTCGCCCAACCATTTGATTTCGCAATGTAATTTCTCAAGAAATTCTTCAGAAATAAATGAACGGGTAGCTCCAGAATCAATTAATACTTTTGAATCTACGACATTCACCAAAAGCGTACCTGCGATCACACTTGGGCTCTGCACTGCTTTTTTCATTGTCATGTTAAAAGTCCTTGCTTTGGGTTGATTCGGCGGCGGTGGCGGAGGTAATGCCAATACGTTCAGGATACTGGCTGCCATTGCTGGTCCTTCACAATTCCGAGCGATATGCCCTTTCTTTCCGCATTGGTAGCAAGTGATTTCTATTGTCTTTCCTGTTGGACATTCGTTAGAGTAGTGCCCTTTCTGCTTGCATTTGAAACATGTCACATTTGCTTTAATACATACGTCGGTATGCTTGCGTCCACAAGTTTTGCAATACGGCACTGTAACCTTAACAATTCCCTGCGGTTTGGAGGTTTGGAAACGATTACCTGCTTTTTGTGTACCTTGTCCTATCCTTTTGAAATTCAAATTTGTCCGGGCTTAAAATCCCGGCTTCCTGTTGGAACGGTCTTGGAAACTTCCCTGTCCTCTGTCTCGTTGAGATCTTTCACTTTCTCCTTCGATGATCAAAGCTTTCTCGACTACAGTGGTATATGTTGTTAATTTAAAAACTGCACCCTGTCCACGTATCCATGGCCGTAATCCCTCTTGAAACCTCTGAACTCGTTTCTCTTCAGTGTCCACCTGTTCTGGAACAAACCTAGCCAATTCATTAAATTTGGCTTCATACTCTGTTACAGACATACTTCCCTGCTTTAGTTCCAAAAACTTTATCTGCATCTGATTCCTTACGTAGCGAGGAAAATGCTTTTCTAAAAATAACTCTTTAAACCTATCCCAAGCAATAACATCTTCACCTTCTAAAGCCTTTTTAGATTCCCACCAATAATTTGCCTCTCCCTTCAACAAGTAACTAGAAAAATCAGTCTTCTAGTCCTCACCTACCTTCACTAGTGCAAACATTTTCTCTATTTCTTTTAACCAGGTGGTAGCTTTAACAGGATCAGTAGACCCATCAAATTCTGGAGGTTTAACTGCCTGAAACTGCTTAAAAGTAACAACAGGTAATGCTGGTGGTAATTGAGGCTCAGGATGAGGTGGTTGTTGGAACATTTGTTGTTGGATTTGCTGTTGTTGATGCTGCATCTGCTGCTGCATCATTACCATTTATTGTTGCATCAGATGGAACATTTGGTTCATGGTCTCATTAGTCTGACCTTCGGAATTGCTGTTAGAAGTCTCAGTCCTAGTCTTTCTTTTTGGAGCCATCTTCTTCTGACAATAAAACAGGTGATATTTCTTTAACAGTTTAATAAATAATTGACAGTAGGTAAGAAAACAATTTATCCGGTATTAATAACATGATTTAAATCAAGAAAACAGTTGCTGAATATAAAAATTGGAAATGTAAGCAGTTAAATAAAATGATTATTCTTTTCTTTTCTTTTTTTCTTTTTTTTTCAACAGGAATTATAATATGGAAAGCTGTAAAACAATAAAATGAAAGTAAATGCTGTAAAACTGTAAAGACTAAAATTTAAATAAAAGAAATTTGAAAAGTTCAGTTTATATATATGACACCAGCCTCAGGTGTAAATGCTTGATACAAAAAGTCTCGCTCTGCTGGTAATCACCGCGGCTACAAGTCATACTACCACTACAGGTCGAAATCCTAATACTGGTTAATCTACTAATACATGCATACACACTACTCACTAGGTTATACTATGCTGCCTCTATATACATCTGTACTCTGAAGTCACTGTCTCAACTGTCGCAGAACCCAGGCGGAATACGCCTAAGCTCCTCTCTAAGTGCCTGGACCAAAATCTGTGCCAAGCGAAATATCCGATAGAACTCTGCAAAAGAAGGAGGTCCATCATGGGTCAAATCATCAAGCTCCCAAGTAGCGCTCATCAACACCGACTACAATCCCTGTCTCATATAGTAATCTGGCTGTAGGGCCGCTAACGGTCCTCTGTCCCTCTGATCAAACAAATGCATGATCTCTCGACACTATGCCCGCCAATACTCCACATCATCTTTCACAACTCTGTACTCATGGTATGGTACCATATACGGCTGAGCAACCTGACCTACTGACTCCTGTGAAGGAACCCTCGGAATACCTGCACCCTGCTATGGTAATCCTAGCTGTAAATCCACATCATGCTCTCCCATCCCCTCGACTGGAATCATCTGAAAGACATCCGGCTCTGGGGCATGCACTGGTATAGGAGGTAACAATGGTGGTGGTGGTAACTCCTGCTCAATACCTGGTATAAACTGGTGCTCAACTGGTAAAGGAACCATCGGCTCGAAAAACTCAAAGGGATCAAACATCTCTAGGGGGTCATGAACTATCCCCTGTACTGGTGGTACCGGCTCCTGTGGCAATGGTGGTGGAGGTGGTAGAGGAGGAAACATATACTCAGATACTGGAGGTATAACTGGTGCTGCTAGCCCAGTGACTGTCCTCTCGGAAGATGCAGAATAACCAGAAGATGCCATCTGATAATATACCAAGAAAAGAAAAGGTCACTAGACAATCCTAAGATTAATATTTTCCTATTCTAATCTGACCTAAATCCTAACACTATTCTTCTTAATTTGACTATCCCTATCTTATGTGATCTCCCTATCTTATCTTAATCCTAATGTTCTTGTTTTTAGGGACCAAACCTACAGCTTTGATGCCAAACTGTAACGCCCTCCAAACCCGGGGTATAAGTCTGGGGGTTACGAGCTAATCACCAAACTTGTACAATCTTATTAATAATTAATAAAGAAATGAAACTAAACCCCTTTAATACTAACCAGGACCTTTTTAGGTTGAAGTGTGAAAACAAGAACAACTAACTACTTTTATTACAAACTAACATTTAAAATCTCACAAACTCTTTTTATTACAAACCATTGTCTAATTCATTTTAAAATAAGTTCATTTTTTATTCAAACACACACTATTTATCAACACTCCACCTGCTCGGGAAACTCAAAGCTTTCTTCTAGGATTGGGATCAACACCCTGGGTATGAGAGGATCCCGAGGCTTGACCCGCTTCTTTACCACTCGTTTCCTGATGGGTTTCATATTCATTCTTAACTGAAAACAATAAGGTGAATAACAACAAAAGGGGTGAGCCAAAATTGCTCAACAAGTCTATAAAATATAAACAATATTAAAGCAATATAAGTGAATTCGTAATCCAGGTATATCTGCAAAGATATAACCTCACAGGAATAGAAAGAATGCCATTACTGTAACGCCCTCCAAACCCGGGGTATAAGTCCGGCAGTTACAAGTTAATCACCAAACCTGTACAATCTTATTAATAAGTAATAAAGAAATGAAACTAAACCCCTTTAATACTAACGAGGACCTTTTTAGGTTGAAGTGTGAAAACAAGAACCACTAACTACTTTTATAAAAAACTAACATTTAAAATCTCACAAACTCTTTTTATTACAAACCATTATCTAATTCATTTTAAACTAAGTTCATCTTTTATTCAAATACACACTATCTATCAACACTCCACCTGCTCGGGCAACTCAAAGCTTTCTTCCTAGATTGGGATCAACACCCTGGGTATCAGAGGATCCCGAGGCATGACCTGCTTCTTTACCACTCGTGTCCTGATGGGTTTCATATTCATTCTTAACTGAAAACAAAAAGGTGAATAACAATAAAAGGGGTGAGCCAAAATTGTTCAACAAGTCTACAAAATATAAATAGTATTAATGCAATATAAGTGAATCCGTAATCCTGGTATATCTGCAAAGATATAACCTCACAGGAATAGAAAGAATGCCATTACTGGGGAATGCGAAAGAACTAAACTGGACTCAAGTTCGCAGCTATACCCTGCTGATCAGCCAGGATATAGTGCAGATCTATATCTTACTATATAGATCCCATCGGGCACCCAGACACTACGGCCCATCTCAAGGATTCGGTTATGTCCCGGTCCTTAGGATTAAGTAAACTTAATCCCCAAAGTAGTATTATCCAGTCCCTGGAATAGCAACCGGAACGATCCATATGCCTTGATATATTCTAATCACCAGAATATATCAATAATTATGAGTAACAATTGGAATATGAATAATGAACTCAAATGAAAAGAATAAATCAAGAATCGAAATGAAATATGAACAAGAGAATTAAAAGAGTGCAATTGTAATAAGAATCTGAAGAGAATATCACTATTCTGAAAAATAGAATAGGGGAGAAACTTGCCTTCTGTGCGACTTACTGCAATTAACTCACTTTCATCTATCACCTACTCGACCTGTCTTGATGACTTAGCTTCTGTTAGCAAAATAGACTGGTTAAGTCATTTTGTACTTCAGTTGCATCTTGAATTGGCTTCATTTCGTTCCTATTATCTACTCATACGCTTAAGACCGACTCGTATATTACATATAAGCAAGTAAGACTCGATTAACCACATAATACACATAAGCACATAAACATATAATCATTTTTATAGTTAAAATAATTTTTAGAATCAAAATCGACTCGCTGATTGCTTCGTTGATCACCCCTGCTTCATTTTCCATATTTTCGGAATCTTTCGGATTCGTCTCGGCACATATTTTGACTGATAATTAATCAATTAATAAAGTCAACTAATTTCTAGAAGAAATTAGGTCTTTATATTATTTTTAATGAAAAGAATTCATTTTTCTGAGTAAAATGGCTTTCGATTCGCTCAGATCGGACTAACGGTCTAATTACTATTAATTAAACATTGTTAATCCAATTTATTATTTAATATAAATAATTATTGCTAATTTTAAATCCTAAAATAATTTTTAAATAATTATTTAATAATAATCAAAGTCAAAAATAATTTTTTATAATTTTTGAGGTTAAAATGAATAAGTTATAATTTATTGAAAATTATGTGATTAATTATCGAAATAATTAATCACTTTTATATATTAAACAAGTAGATAACTAATTAATAATTAATAAATAATTATTTAATAATTTAAAATAATTAATCCCTAATTATTAGGATTAATCACAACTTATTACAAATATTTAAAACTTATCGTTATTTATTCGATTAGATCGATTTTTTATAAGTAAATAATCGATATCATTAACTGATACATTAATTATCGAATAAATGAGTTATTATTATTCGAATCATATTTCAACTCATTGATCCACTACTAGTATTTCTACGAGTTATTCGTATTCCTCGCATAATTATCGAAATATTACGGTTGTTATTACCATTTATACGATTTAAATTAACTATCTAAATTTAATTATCCATTACGAATAATTATTACGATATTATACGAATAATTAACTATCGACCGAATAATAATATTAATTATCGAATCACTACTCGTATAGATACGAGTTACTCGTAATATAAACTAATTATCGGATTATTAATCATATTATTTAATCCTTATTTATAATTAATTACCTAATTATTAATTAATTACCTAATTATTAATTAATTAGATAACTAATAACTAATTAGATAATAGTTAAATAATTAATTAAGTAATTAATAAAATAATTCAGGAATTATTAATATTATTTTTCAGAATTTAAAACTGATTTTCTGATTTATAAAATAGAAGTAAATAATTAAAAACTCAGAAGCAGTTTCTGGAAAATGGAATTGAGGTTTGGTGGATCAAAACCGGGTCTGAAATAAAACAAACGGGTAGGTCCGGGTTAATCGAGTCTTCAAGAACTGCCCCACCGGCAACGATGCCAGTGGGTTTTCCGACGAATAAATCCGGCCAAAATAGCGATGAAACGACGAAATCAGTTGAGGGTTTTCATTCCCCAGCCCTCCAAAAACACAATCCCACCGTCCTCTTCTATCCCTGTCGCGTGGATCGTTTTACCCGGCTAAAACAGAGTAAATGCCGGCGAGCTTCACCGAGTCCGACGAGCTTGATTCCCAGGGAAAATAGGCATCGTTCGATTCGTTTCTTGGTGGGTTTTCGTTCAGAATTTTACCAGGAACATAACAACATCAATATCATAACCTATCAATCCCTACAACGATTTCTCCGGCTAAAACAAGAAGTATTCCGGCCAAAACCCAAACTAACCATTTCGTACATGAAAAATTGCAAGTAATATATCAAAACAAAGCTTATGAGTTCTACAATCAAACCCCTATATTCAAAACAATCACAGATTCTTACAAATACAAAAACGAACTAATTAAAGTTTACATAAACCCTAAACTAAGAACAACTAATTACAGCAATCATTTGATGAATTGAATAATACAAATCAACTGTAAATAAGCAGCTAAAGCTATTCCAATCATCAAATTAAACCCATAACCCCACAATCAAAAATCCCTAATTTCAGTTCAAGAACCCTAAAAATCGAATTGAAAATCGAAGCAACAAAACACAAAATTGATGACAGAAATAGAAAGTAGAGATCAAGAGCTTTCGATTGAGTACTCACATGTCTGATTTGGAAGTCGGAATCACAATCAAATCGCTGCTTGAATCTCAAGAACACCAAACCCTAATTTCTGAATTTGGGAATATTTGCTGAATTTTATGATTTTAATTAATTAAATTAATAATAATTAGGGTATTTATAGTTGCAAAATTTATACTCCTAAATAAAGTTAAGGGGCTAATTATACATTTAATAAAAATATTTGGCCCTAATTTTCATAATTTTTGGGTATTAAAATTTAATTTATAAATATTTTATATATACAATATATATGCCAAAATTTCCCAAAAATTGTGAATAATGCAAAAATACAAAGAAATGGTATAAATAAAAGTCCTATAATTTTATAAAAATAAAAATGTGATTTTTGTGGGGTTTTTAACACCCAATGGGGCCCGAAAATGTCATTTTTCGTAAAACGAGAAAATTTATAAAATATCTAGATGTTCAGAATAATGCGATTGTAAAAGTCGTTTGATGAAAAATAAGACCCATTATTTTATTTGAAATACTGGCTTTAAAATCATTGTTTGGGTCGTAAAACGTTTGAAATGAAACCTATGAATGTGAAATAAAATATCTGAAAAATACCTTAAAAATACAGAAATGACACGACATACACATAACACATAACAATTAGGGTTTAACAGATAATCACACATAAATGACATATTAATACACATATTTTATTATAAATATGACATAATACAATGTAAATTTCCCGGTCGTTACACGCACTGCTCGTAAGAGCGTACCTGGTGGTCCCTATCGTGTTGAGGGCTTCCGGTTGCCAGAGCAGGTAGTGGTGTTTTTAAGTGAGCAAGCGCTTAGCCAGAGAGTTGTAAAGATACAATGGGTTATCTATCGGTTCCAAGCTAGAATCAATTATGTTTATTTAATATTATTTCGGGGTTGTAAGTTATGTTTTATGATTGGTAGTTGTAATCTTGTCTCATACTTTATCCTGTATGATCCTGCTAGTAGTTAATCAGGGTTTATGCTTATTTAATTATTAGTTTAAAGGTGTGTGGGTCCTCATTTCCTAACCCAGAGATTGAGGGCGTCACAAGATGCAGTTTCATTCTTCTTGTGCAGGAAATACACCCAAGTGTACCTTGTGAACTCATCCACTATAACCATAGCATATTTATTCTTTACAATAGACATGACATTGAATGGACCAAATAGATCAACATGCAGTAGGTGATAAGGCTCAAGAAATGAAGATTCAGTTTTGCTCTTGAAAGAAGATTTTCTTTGTTTTGCCTTTTGACATGAATCACAAAGGCCATCAGGAGAAAATACTGATTTTGGCAGTCCTCTCACAAGATATTTCTTTACAAGCTCATTTATGTTGTTGAAATTTAAATAAGAGAGTCTTTTGTGCTAATTCCAGCTTTCTTCAATTGATGCTCTATTCAACAGACAGATTGCAGAACCATCATAACTTGTTGAAAGTCTGGCTTCATAAATGTTACCATGCCTGTAACCTTTCAGAACCACTTTGCATGTAGAATTGCTTAAAACTTCACAGTGTTCTTCAAAGAAATCCACATGATAACCTCTGTCACAAATTTGACTCACACTTAGCAGATTGCGTTTAAGTCCTGAGACAAGAGCTACTGTTTCAATGATGACATTCCCAAGATTGATATTTCCATATCCCAGAGTTTTTCCCATGTTGCCATCTCCATAAGAAACTCCTGGGCCAGCTTTCTCCACAAAGTCTGATAGCAGGGCTCTATTTCCAGTCACATGTCCTGAACATCAACTGTCCAGCACTAGGATATCTTTCATGTTGCCCTGAAATCACAAACACCACTAATGATTAGTTTTAAGGACCCAGCCTTGCTTGGATCCTTTGGCCTTTTTAAGTTTGTTAGCATTTGCAGCGGATTTAATTTCAGAGTTTATGCTAACATGTTGTTTATCAGAACTAATGGCAGGCTTTGCATCAGACTTTATACTAGAAGGAATAATACTAACTTTATTTAAAGAAGGTTTTATTTGATAATAATCATAGTACAAACTATGATATTCCTTACAAGTACAAATGGAATGCCATAAACTACCACAATGAAAACAAGGATTTTGTGGTTTAAACCTAACAGACTGACTCTTAACTCCTGATTTAGGATGTAAAGAGTTTATATCTTTATTTTTCCTGCAAAAAGAAGCAAGATGGTTAGAGTTTCCACAGTTATAACATTTCTTTCTAGGAGCATTAGGAACAGGCATATAATTATTGCTTTTGTTCACACCTTCCTTTCCATTCCTATTTTTCCTAGCTTCCTTTACCTTGTTGACATTCCTAATCTCTTTCAGCTTATGCTTAAGCTGCTTCTTTGTCATTAAGCCTATGTTGACTTCAGCTGGTTTATCCTGTTTTAATTTTTCAGAAGTTGACTTATCTTTGACTTCTGTCACAGACTCTTTCATCTTTTCAGAATCTTACTTTACAGTTTTTGCTAGAAACTTAACATGATTTACCTTTGGCTTAGCAGTCTGTTTAAAAATAATTGGCTCAATTTGTTCAGTTCCTTTTTCACTTTTATCATCTTCATAACCTAAGCCCTCTTTCCAGTTTCCACTACTAAATAAATTCTGAGTTGTTCTTCCAGAGTTAGTCCAAGTTCTGATAATCTCTCTTTCCTTTTTAAGTCAGCTTTCAGAGATTCATTCAATTTTAACACTTCATCTCTAACATATAAAACATCATCTTTTTCTTTCTTAGTTTGATGAAGAAAAACTAACTCATTTTCTAAATAATCATTTCTCTTTTTATAAGCAAGATTTTCAGATGTTAATCTTTCACATGTTATAGTCTGATCTCTATAACTAATGAACATGGTTTTAAGATATAATCTCAACTCAGTAATATCATCATATAGAAGGCATAAGTTGTTTGAGGTACCTTCAATTCAGCAGTTTCAGGACTGCTATCAGCATTTGCCATCTGGGCATAGTTCACCTCATGTTCAGAATCTGAAGTGTCTGTCCAACTTTTCTTCTTTGTGGCAAGTGCCTTGCCTTTATCATTTTTTCCTTTCTCACAGTCAGGAGATATGTGGCCTCTTTCACCACAGTTGTAGCATTTGACATTTGAGTTGTCTCCTCTATCAGACTTTCCTCCCTTGCCTTCAGACTTTCTGAACCCTTTATTATCAGAACTTCCACTTTTCCTGGAAAACTTCTTGCCTTTTCTGAATTTCCTGTAGGCTATCTTTGTGATACCCTTTACCATAAGAGCACACAATTTCATCATCTCTTCATCAACATCTATTTCAGGTAAACTTTCAGTTTCTGAATCATCATCATCAGAATATGATGACTCTGAATCATACTTTATGATGAGAGCGTTTCCTTTGCCCCTTTTTGAGGCAGCCAATTTAGGAGATTCTTCCTCAGCCTTAAGAGCAACTATCCTTGACTTTCTTCCCTGTCTCTTGCTCCTTCGATCCATCTCAAGTTCATAAGTCTTGAGCATACCATAAATTTCATCAAGAGTAGTTTCAGTAAGGTCATAGTTGTCTCTTATGGTAGTAGACTTCAAATCCCAATTTTCAGGAAGAGCTAAAAGGAATTTTAGATTTGAATCTTCAAGACCATATTCCTTGTCCACTAGTGACAGATCATTCAAGAGTTTGACAAACCTGTCATATAAGTTAGTTAATGACTCATCAGCTTTTGAGTCAAAGTGCTAATACTCGTGAGTGAGTATAGTCCTCCTATTCCTCTTGATTGTATCAGTTCCTGGCATCTTGTCTCCAAAGCATCCCATATCTCCTTTGCAATTTTGCAATTAATTACCCTGTTTGACATGACTTTATCAATGGAACTATGCAACAAATGCCTTACCCTTGCATCCTTGGCAATAGATGAGATGTCTTCAGCTGTGTACTCACCTTTCTTCTTTTGTATGGTCTTTGCTGGTTGATCAGCAACTACAACAGAGAGCTTGGTAGGCTTAT
Source organism: Apium graveolens (assembly GCF_009905375.1). Classification (NCBI taxonomy): domain Eukaryota; kingdom Viridiplantae; phylum Streptophyta; class Magnoliopsida; order Apiales; family Apiaceae; genus Apium; species Apium graveolens. The sequence goes on from NC_133655.1 coordinate 41,116,839, forward strand.
GTGGTCCTTCATTAATTCTGTCAAGGTATTCTGGATCTGTAGCTTCTAGAAACATAGCCATCTTCAGACATGATTGTTTGGACCTTTACCATATGTGTGTTAACAGATAAGCTCTGATACGAATTGTTAGGTCACACAACATTGTAGAAGGGGGTTGAATGCAGTGTTTATACAATCAAATCGATTTAACACAAGTATATAACAAAGATCAAGTATTTTGAATAAAATCTGTTATAATAAGAACTGTTGTTCTCTTTCAGTGATGAACAAATATCTCTAAGAGCTTCTAGGTTACAATGTAAAATCTTCTCGATAATGATAACACATATAGTGTTAACCCTAAGTCTGTGTTTATATAGTACACAGTTACAAGATAACTTCTAATTAATATGGAATGCAATTCTGTCTCCTAAAATATATCAATCAGATATCTTAAACAAGTATTCTAGTCTTCTAACTCTTTCCATTCATATCTTCTTTTGTTGTCTCAATCTTCTACTGTAAATCAGCTTCCTTCCTTATCTGTAAGTCTTCCCACACTTAAGTTCTGATATTAAGTTCTGACTTCCACTAAGTCCTGATTTCAGTAAGTCCTGATATGTCCTATTGTTATGTTCAGAAAATTAAACACAAATCATATTAGACATGACATCTCAAATATATCTAACATCCATATATATATAATGGAGCTAAATTACTCTTTCTTGGGTATACACATATAAACACCCTATGAACTTGCTACATGTGTGGCGGTAAATCCAACTCACATATAATCTTCATGCATATCTTACTGTCTCAAAAAGACCAACATAAAATATACTAACCTTATTTTCTTTCTAATTCTAATAATTCGTGCTCATGAACGCTTCCAACATTTACTAATTGTTTCACTTCATTTTCCAAATATTTCTTTGTTCAATTATCCTAGCTTGTAATCACTTCCAATCGTATTTGAGGGTCTTTAATCGTTCCCTTACTCTTTTCATCCATCTGCAAAGGATATACTGAGACCATGGCACCTTCGATTTCTAAATGTCCTAAATCAACTCCTGAATTTAGAATTAAAGAGAAAATCTCAACGGATATAATTGACTCACAACTTATTATCATACGTCAATTTCTTTGAATCAAAATCGTATATATTCCTTGAGCGAAGATCCTTTGCTATTTAAAAGTAACTATACTAACCTAGAGGCATCACCTGCATATTCTAACTCATATATCATTTACTTAGGTTCTAGGAAGTTCTCTTACGGAACTTACTGCAATGCTTTTCCTTGACATTTAGTCACATATAACGTTTATTCCTTCCTCCAGGCTATTTTATTTGAAAGTCTTCTTCTACATTTATGTATTCTCGGAACAACTTGAATCAGGTAATACTATCGATCAGTTGCAATCAATACTTGAATTTGATAACGTACCACAATCTCTTCAAGCAACAATGAACTCACTTATCGAGTATTGTTCACTACTAAAAGAATTGATTAGGTTTGATTAATCTATCAATAATAAGTGAAATAACATTTTTTTCCTGGCTTTGGTTTTTTAGTAATTTTCAATACAACGTCTCTTGACAAGATATACTCTTTTCTGAGACGATTACCATAATATATTCAGTCCTAAATGATGGCCTTGATTCTTAGGTAGATATAACATTTACTTACATATTCTACCATCTCCATTCTTATACCAAGTCAATCAATACCTTCTTTTAACTTCCAGTATTTAATCGTATCCTCAAAGTAAATTCCTTATCTTAAGCGATAGACATTTCATTAAATTCTTTACTTTAGCTCTGTCATACACGACGTCCATAACTTACTTATATCTTGGGAAATCTTGTAAAATCTTTTTATCATCCTTTTGATTCCACTTCCTTTCCTGATTATGTTCTCCATTATTTCTTTTTAACATAAGTGAATCCTTCTTTCCATTAGTACCGATCAGTTCTTAATCAAATAAATCATTCACGTGGTTAGCTCTGGAACAAAAGCTTTCAATTCATAACTATTTGAACTCTTTTATTATTCATGCTAATAAAATTACCAAAGTCTATCATTTCTTTTCGCTGAATCAGTAGCTACGCTAATCGCATAACTACTATTTCTAACCAATTCTAACCATTTTATGTCTCATTTTTGACATTCCTCGAATTGAAGATATGTTTCAAATTATTGGGGTCTCTGTAAGTTATATACCTTCTCCCTACATAAATAATACATCCTCATCTTTAGTTCATATGCCAAAATTAGCAACTTCTACCATACATCGGATAGTTATATTCACAAAATTTCTGGTACTTGGGAGCCTCTACCATTACTTTATTTCCCTGTATAGAAATACAACCAAATTCTTCATAAAATATATCATTGCATATGTTAAAATTCTCTTGATTGTCTAACAACATCCATATTGGTGGAGTTACCCATCTCTTATTTCTTCTACTTTCCTTTTGTTTTTCTTTCCTTCTCTCGTCTCTTGTATTGAATCTCTAGTTCTTGAAAATATTCTTCTCACTTGCTTGTATAAATAACTTTTTATTTCTCTTGTCTATTACAAAAGGACGTACCTATTTAGATAAATCCTCGCACAAATGTGCAGTAACATCACACTAATTTCACTAAACTTCTGAATTATGTTGGTATTCTTACTTCCTCCAAATTTCTCATTGCTTTGATTTCAGATCTGAATATCACATCAGAATTTGAACTAATCTAATTGGAATCAATTTCCATCTAACTGGCCATTAGTTGGTAAAATTAACCAATTAACTCGTTTAATTGATCAATTTAACCAATGGCTGACTAGCTAAATGAAATCAAAGACCAATTATATAAAGTCGGATTGACTATAAAAACCTCTTTCAAAAACCGAGATCGCAATCATTTGGAGTATCAACAGGGATATTAATAACATACGGAAGTATACTTTTTGCTTTTAAAAGTAGGGTATTTTCTGAAAATTTGGGCAGCATCTCCTCTATATTAGCGATTGCCAGTCGGACTCTAGCTGATACCAATAATTAACCAAACAAACAACAACCATATCAATCTACCACCATCAATCAAACTCATCATTTCACCATAATTTAGAATATATCATGCTAATAACCACATATGCTACTAAATGGCCTAACATAAATAAACAACTAATTAATACAACCATACCCTTCCTTAATTTCTTCAGAATATTGCTGTTGAATATAAAATTATGCTACTATTTCTCAAAAGCTTTATTCCAGGATTCTTCTAATTCATTTTTCAATTCAAGCTCTCTAATTAACAATTCATATTACTTATACATGTTCATAAGTCCGTTTTAAGGATATCTTTTATGTAACACCCCCAAATCCGGGGTCAGAGGATTTGGTCGTCACTATAAAACTTCAATCCAAATTAACTTATTTAATTAATAAACAAATGCCAGCGGAAGATATTTATCATTTATGACCCCAAAATAATCCAATACCTTTTAAGGTTACAGTTCTAGAAACAAGATATCCAAATTCGACAAATAAATTTTTTACTTTCTTTTGAAACTCTTTTCAACAATTCTCAATCTCAAAGCTAAACCCCCTAGTATAACTTCGAAAAGAAGTATACTAGGCCCAGTTAAAATATACAACTATAATATAATATAATATAAACAACTTTATACAATAAAACTTACACTAGTCCGCAAACCCTGGACCAACCATCTTCCAAAAGCTTCTTCTTTGCTTCCTCGAATTACGCGGCTAAACAGCAAGCTAATCCTCACTAGAGGTTAAATTTAAAAACAGGCAAGTATGAGCGAAAGAAATGCTCAACAATATCATTATAGCGAATATAGGGTCGTTTGGATATAAAACCGACATCTGCGTCAGCGTAGAACATTTAAAAATCATAATTGCTGAATCATAAAATTTTAGTTGAGGAATCCCATAATTGATTCCTTAATTGTATTCAGAACCATTTTGATATTTTTGAGCGAAATGCTTCAACAATACTTTGAATCTTGACGAGAATAAAACTTGTAAAACAGTGTGTACGGAAATATCGTAAACCACAATAACAAGAAACAATGATTATGGATTGAATTATAAACTTTACTCAAAATCAAACTCTTGATATTAATACTTATTTTATTGTCATATCAAATTAGATATCAATACGAACTTTGATGCTCACAACATCCCATACTAAAGTCAACATCAATCATCTATACTAATACCACCTTTGATATTTAACAACAACGTATATATCAGCATAAATCAGAATCTGAATCAAAATCGCAATTCACTTTTAATCCAAAACAGAATCAGTTGATAAATCATTTGTTCTATTATTATCAAAATAATTTAGGAAACCATATATTAGATTAGAACCAATAATATTTCATGTTGTTCCCGATGATCAGTCGCGAAACAACACCGGTATCCCGCAGCCATACAGTACCTATAGGGCGCCAGAAAAGGCATAACAAGCCTTGAAATATATTACAGCTGGACCGATATCTCGATCACCTATGCTATAACCCATAACCAGTAACCATTCCAATCTTAAAAAACTTTTTATTGAAAAAGGAGCCGAATCATTCGACATCCTAAATAATTTTATTCCCCCATTCACTTGGGAAGGAATACTCGCAACAAAATCATCTTTCTCAAAATCCAAAACATTTATAAATCCAGTAATTTGATAAGTAAAATCACTTAGCTATTCTGAACATAGAATAGCAGAAGAATACTTGCATAAACGGAATCATTTAATTCAGCGATATGTAAAACATTTATCTATTACGAACTGAATAGGGAAAACAATACTTGCATGAAAAGATTTAAAATAAATATCACTTGAACAATAAGTGATGATAGGGATACTTGCCTTTAGAATTTAGTAGTTAGTCACGCTCACAAAGACACATCTATTTTGACATTTTGTCTCAAAACATCACTGTCTTTATTTTACTAATCCTTTGGCTTGCTGCCCATGTATTGCTGCAACCTCAATATTCCATACTATTCAAATCTAGCCTTTATCCACTTCATCTGGTCCTGATCGCTCAAACGATCAGAATCTATAATCAAACGATATAGCTTTAATCGTCTAATCGATAATCACTCGACGAACTGCGCGTCAAAAGCCTATCGTCTACCCATACGATAACCCATACATAAATATAACTGACAATCACAGGGCTCTTGATCTATATACACACATAATTCATATATCACATAATTCATATCTCATATGACTCGGTTCATCAAAAGGTTCGACTCGGTACGTTTAAAACTGAAAACGGGTCAAAAATATGATTTATCGAACAAAAATCGACTCAGAATGATTCGTAAAACAAGCGACCTTTCGAAAAAAAAGAATTTAGGTCTCGATAGTATTTTTATTGAAAGAGGAATATTTTTCTAAGTCTGTACACGTTCGTTTCGTATTAAACGGACGAACGGTTGATTTAATATGAATTTCGAACATTTTTCTGAATTAAAACGGGTCTCTGAATCATTCAATAATTAAATAATAGGGCTCGAACACCTGAAAATAATTTTATAAGAATTATCGAGCCTGGAAAATAATTTTAAAATAATATTTTAAAGCTCGAAACTATTTTTTTAGAATTTTTAAATCAAAATAAATAATTAAATCTAATTAAATAATTAATTAAAATTTATTAATAACTAATTAAATTAATTAATCAATTAATAGTTAAATTAATTGACTAATTAAATAATTAATTATCAACTAAAATTAATTAATTAAATAATTTGGATATATTTTTGAATTAAAAATAAATTTTCAGAATTAAAATAATGATTTTCAAAATAAAAATGAATTTTTAGAAATTAAAAATAGGATTTTTGAATTACTTTTAAATCATAATTTCAGAAACATATTATGGAAAACAGAATTGGGGAAAAAAGGATTGAAACCCGGTCCATTTAAAACCAAAACGGTTCCTGAAGAATGCTGCCGGGTCGGGTCCAAGCCGGCCGGAAACTGGGATTGAACCCAGAATCCGGTAAAACAAACTAAAAATCCGGTAAAACAAACTAAAAATCCGGTAAAAGCTCGAAGCTTTCTGGCCAAGAACTCAAATGGCTTAATCCTTAACCAAATACGATGATTCCAGTGTCAAAATAAAGCCAAGAACGATTATAAACTACACATGTAATCAAAACTCACAATCAAAATAAGAATATCACTGAAAATCAAAAACAAAAACGGATTTAAAACTAAAACTTGTCTTATTCATTTCCAGACTAAAACATCAACAAAGACTATCTAAATCGATCCCTGGAATCATTTTGAAACTATTACTAACATCATAAACACCCAAAATTTGTCCAAAATCACAAACCCAATTCGAGTTCATTATGAAGAAAAACGAAATTACAAAATAATGGACCTTAGGTCGAGTTCTTGGTACCAAAAGATTCCTTGAATCACGGGCTTTGATTTGGTCTAAGAATCGTGGAAAACGGTTTGTTAAATCTCCCAAAATCTAATGATAAAGATGATGAACAAAATCACACCCCCATAATGGTGTTCTTGAGCTTTTGTTTTTAATAAAAATAAAATGAAATTTAATAATCATTTAGGCTATTTATATTTTTGGAAAATAAAGACCCCTAAAATCAATTAAGGGTGTTTTATTCCCATAATTAAAATAATTAAGCCCGAAAATAATTATTACGGGGAATAATTTTAAAAGCGATAAAATATAAAATTTGTATCGAAATATCCCAAATATTGCGAATAATTAAAAAATATGAAAATAAACAGAAAGTCCCGAAAACACATAAAATAGATTCAGCACACATAAAACGAGATAAAACGAATAACGCAAATAAACACACATCCAAATTACGGATTGATTCATGTAAATGCTTCTTAAACACTTAGCCGCTAAGTAACTATATAACGATACAATATGGTATCAATTTTGGATAATCATCAAAACCAGGCTTCTTATAAAACACTTTATACTAAAATAATGTAAATTATCCCGTCTCTCGAGAATACGGGTTTTATTGATTTATCAAAATAACTATCGTATCGAAAATCTTGCACCGGGCCGCGCACGGGTCAAACTGTAATCCAGATCGAAAAAGTCAAAACACGGAAAATATCCGGAATTACTAGATTAGGTTAGGAAGGAGTTTTCGGAAGAGTTTCGGGCTGTAAAAACGCAAAAATAGTTGAAGTCGGACGATTCCCGGCTTTATAAAATAATTTTGTAATTATTCAGAAAATAATTAATAATACATAAATCATTATAAAATCATATAACAATCCAAAAATTACCAGAAAAATACCTTAATTATCTATATTTTATTCTGGACATATAAAAATTAACATACTCAATGAATATCATATATAAACATTCAAAGAATCAACTCCAATTACCAGATAATTCACTAAAATTCAAATAAAATCACAATAATAATTCCAAATAATAATAATAATAATATTTGAAAATATGGGATATTACATTTTAATCATATTTTCTACGGTTGACACTGATGTCATTATTTTTAAGGAATTATACCACATCTTTCAACTGATGGAGCAACTCATATATTCTTTACAAATATGTATTCATTTTCATTAATTAACTTATTCAACTTCTGATAACCCACACATGGTCTCAACAAACATTATCATAATTTTGTGAAAAAATTGATTGGTCTTAAAACATTACTTCTTAAAAGATTTCGCAGTTGGGTCATCATCTCTTCATCTCTTCTTGTGTCTTTCAATATGGAATCTTTATTGATGGATCAGTTCTTAGTGTCAAATTCACCATAACTCAGTGGCTGGAGCTGGAAAGTCTAACAATTCCTTGAAGAACACACTCGAAATTTATTCGTAATCAGAATCTCTTCGATCTTAAACCTTCGTGACAAGTATCTTCCCCGTGATTTAAGTATGCTTCGCCTTCTTACATATTAATTGCTCGTCTGAGTCATTAAGAATTTCTTTAGTCTTATTCTGCTATTTAGTCATTCATTTGCTTTATCTGGTATACACAACTGTACTGTCATATCTCTATGATTAATTTGCCTAATATGGTTCTCTAAGTAATCTATTTCACGCCAAAATCTTAAACTTGAAATATATCATGTATAACAGATATTCATTTCTGATTTGATATCTTCGTGTCAACCACATTATTGGTATATCGATTCTTCTTTGCGTGTAAATGTCCACCATGTATTGTCTTGCAATCATATCTATACTGAACATGTAATTCCAGCTACTATACAGAATTATTTTATTTCTTTTAAAATACTCAAAAAGTAGACCTTACACAAGAAGAAAATTTGTGTATATGATTCTGATTGGAAAACTCTGTAAAGAACAACAGTACAATGAAACAATCAGAAGGATTCATAAGTCAATAAATCATAATTGAAGAAGAAAGAATGAGGTATGATTTAGATATGAATGAGACAACCATATTTGTACTTAAGATGGCCAATATTTCATACTATATGGCATACAACACATGATTAGGTGGCGTCCCACCAGACTCTTTGTCATTCCGACAAAGCGTCACACCATAACACTGCTTGTCTCAATTAGAAGAAATATTTTGAAGAAAGAATGATTCGAAAAGGGATACAATAAATTTTCTTTCCCTCTTTCCTCATATAACTTGTTAATGAAAGAAACTCATATGTATTCAAGAATCAAGAAGAATATACGTTGTCGTACTAGAGAAAAGAATGACACCATTAGTCTCTATCCACGTTTTACTATTATATACCTTCATGGCTCATTCGAGTAATCAATTCAAAATCCAAGTTTTATAATAACGGAATGTCCTTGGGAAATGCCTTCATAAATTCACCCACTGTCACACCCCCAACTTAAATAGCAAAATAAATATAGCTATTACAATATTTTAAATGAAGATTACACAACCAACTCCAAGATCTTACAGTTTAGGGTTTGGAACAGCCCAACACTACCAACTATTACATCTGATTACAAATACCAAGTCCTCACACAACTATTATTACTTATTCTACCTGCGCTCGAACATAAGCATCAACATCACAAGTCTTACGGGCAGTCTGCTTGAATCTAACCATAGCTGCTAGCTGTAATATCAGGGTAAAGCAAGAAGTGAGCCAAATGCTCAATAAGTGCTAACAGTACGACACAAAACATAAATTGGGATATACTTTTAAGAATGACAATGGAAAGTCATAACCAAAGGTAACGAGAGATAAAAACTATGTGAGATGGCATCATTTTGCTTGCATCAAAACAATTTTAAAATCATGTCTTAATCAAAATCATTTTATGACGCTACGGATTACAGCCGGTGATCAGCCGCGAAGTAATCCCGAACCTCGCTGGGTTCTAAAACATTAATGGGAATCCCTAGGCAACTTTTAAGCCTAATATAAGTGTGGAAAGGACTCGCGTCTCAGTCCAGATCCACCGTTCAAAGAAAACATTTATCCCCCTTTGGGACTGAGAAATCCACATTTTAATCATTTTAAAAACTGATGCCGATTTATGACAAAATCTCTTTTGACTGTAAACATTTTTATCAAGGGATTATAGATTAACTCAAAACACGGGAAACAAGGTACTGAATATCAGAGCCATGATTCACAAAACTATTCTCTATTCAAGTAATTGAATGGTTTTCATATATCAATGATTGGACAAGAGGATTTAGTGAGGCTAATGGATAATATGAAGGGTAATGCCAATTTGGGCTCAAAGCAATGGTTTCTCATCAAGGTTCAAGTGCTGGATCATCAAGAAGGTTAGCTTCATGAATACTAAGGGTGTTAAGGTATGAAGAATGATCTTTAACTCAGGACATATCAGAAATGACAAGCTTTAGGATAAGAAAGAGGGGTAGCAATCGTTGAGGGTTCATGTTAATAAGTTTCTGACTTGCAGGGTTCAAAGTAAGGTTCTATAGGGATTCAAGTATCAAGATGAGATATCAATACATAGGAAACATCAACATGTAAATCAAGAGGATCAATCAAGTAATATATCAACTCTTCATTTTATCATGACATTAAACTATCATGAAAGACTTTTGAACTACTTGCAATACGTACTCGAGGGTTAATGGCATCTCTATGTAACTCAAAGATAAACAAAATATACGCTTGATTTAAATATATCAAAATGACTCAGGATAATTGCATCGATATATATGAACTGTTTATAGTAAATACGAAGGTCAAGTTGAATCACTTGCCTTGAGATAGGCTGGTCTGGTCTGACTGGTAAGAGCAACTGGAGCTTCACTCGACTTTTATGGCAAGTTTTCCCTCGCCTCGAGATCCTACATAAATAATAATAATCCTCAGGGTGCTATACTGATTTTTCTGCAGAAACTATAACTCTCATTTTCCAAGGTTTTGACTTGACAAACTCAACTAACAACAACTCAATACTTAAACCAAGACTTATACATGGTAATCTACTGAACTAACTCCCTTATTCTCAAAATAAACTTGGGTGAGATCATCCATGCCCAAAAACAACAACATGCAACTAAATATATAACATGCAACTCATGGAAAGCACATAACAAGATTTCGGCTAGGCATAAAGTTGTAAATGCTTGTAAAATCGACTTTCACCTAATATTCATCCTTAATAATCATGAAATATAACTTCTTTTAAGTATTAATAAGAAATTTATCATGAAAACAATCTATTTTAAGCACACATATTTCGAATTTATAGATTTTTAAACATAACTACATGATTTCGAAAAGAGTAGCATGCAAAACATGGTTGATCATCATTTTAATGTCTTAAAACTAACATGCATGCCTAAACATAAATATATAATGAAACTTCAGTAGCATGCAAAGGATTTTAAAGCATGATATCTCCATAAAACACTTAGTTAGCACATATACATAATATATCTCATAGAGAGCTCTTGAATTCACAAGAATCAAGAGTTTCTCTTTGGAGATCACATAAGAACTACATATGCATCCATGGAACTTCAACTTCCAAGTCACAAAACACTTGGAAATTATATAAGATGAATGTAGGTAAAATATTTACAATTGGGAAGATGAAGAATGAATTGAAAAATGGAAGGGGGTGGGGAATTGGCCTTCGGCCGAGAGCAATGTGGGAGGGGGAGGAGAGAAAATTTGTGGGGTGTTGGAGTGTGGAATGAGAATGACTTCTCCCACTTTGATTTCTTTGTTTTATGCTATTTAGTTTACAAATGATGAGTGGAAGTGAGAACTTACAAAAATGTCCCTTGGTTAAAGTTAGGCCATTTTGCATGCAAGGCTAAGGTAGTAATTTGGTAATAATCAAATGAGTTAGTGGGGTTGGAAAAGTCTTGTTTGCCCTTTGAGAGAATAGAAGGGTAATTTGCATGCATGGCCTCTTATGTAATTTGATAAATATGACAACTAAAATTTATAATAATTTATTTTTATAAAATAAAATACAAGTTCAAAAATTATAAAATTTATATCATAAAATAACTTGGATGTTTAGAGACTTTATAAAATCATTTTCAAAATTTGTGAACAAAATACCTTTTAAAAGAAAAATTTTCCAAAGCTTAGAATATTCCTTATAAATCAAAAATAAAGAAATTAAATAAACTCTTGCTTTGAAAAATCATATACTACACAAAGCAAATTTATAATGCAGAAACTTTCACTCACACTAGCGTACAATCATTGAATATATTTTCATTTGACTTTAATATTATACCAATCCACAAATAATATTACATAAAATGCCGGTCGTAACATCCTCTCCCCCTTAAAGGATTCTGTCCCCAGAATCTAAGAGAAAAGATGAGGATGCCGGGAACGCATATCAGACTCTAACTCCCAAGTCGATTCTTCGACCTTAGGGTTCCTCCAAAGTACTTTTACTAACTTTACTGACTTATTTCTAAGACTCTTTACTTGCCAGTCGAGTATTTTAACCGGGTGCTCCACAAATGACAGGTCTGCCTGAATTTCTACAGGTTCATATTCTATCACATGGCTAGCGTCAGGATTGTACTTCTTAAGCAACGACACATGGAACACATTATGCACATGCCGATACTGAGGTGGTAAGGCCAACTCGTTGGCCACCTTTCCCACTTGACTCAAAATCTCAAAAGGACCTATGTACCTAGGTGCTAACTTCCCTTTCTTGCCAAATCTTATCAACCCTTTTCTAGGTGACACTTTCAGCAACACAGCTTCGCCAATTTGGAATTGAACGTCCTTACGCGCTGGATCCGTATACTTCCTCTGTCTATCTTGAGCAGCAAGCAACCTTTTCTGAATTAACTTGACCGAGTCATGCAACTGTTATACCAAATCCGAGCCGAGAATTCTTCCTTCTCCTACTTCATCCCAACTTGTTGGTGATCTACATTTTTGCCCGTACAAAGCTTCGTATGGTGGCATGCCGATACTGGAATGATAGCTGTTGTTGTAAGAGAATTCAATCAACGGCAAATGGTCGTCCCAACTTCCTGCAAAATCGATTGCATAACTGCGCAACATATCTTCAATTGTTTGAATTGTCCTTTCACTCTGGCCATCAGTCTGCGGGTGGTACGCCGTGCTCATATTCAACTTTGTGCCAAGACATTCCTGAAATTGCTTCCAGAATCTCGAGTTAAATCGGGGATCTCTGTCTTAAACTATTGATACGGGTACTCCATGCCTTAGTACGATTTCGCGCACATACAAATGAACCAACTTGTCCAATGACGACTTCTCGTTTATTGGAAGGAAATGTGCCAACTTCGTAAGATGATCAACTATAACCCATATTGCGTCATGTCCGGATTTCGTTCGCGGTAGTCCTACTATAAAGTCCATAGTGATATTTTCCCATTTCCATTCTGGAATCTTCAGGGGCTGAATTAATCCGCTTGGTCGTTGATGTTCTGCCTTTACTTTCTGACAAGTATAGCACTTCGCAACCCATTCTGCCACGTCTCGCTTCATATTTGGCCACCAAAAGTTCTTCTTTAAGTCTCGATACATCTTGGTGCTTCCCGGATGGATTGAAAATTTCTAATTGTGGGCTTCATGGAGGATCTCATTCTTTAATTCAGGTACATGGGGAATCCATATTCTGGATGAAAACCTTAGTATCCCTTGCTCATCCCTTTGAGTATCAATCTCCTCTCCAGATAACTGTTTCTTCTCTTTCTCCATTACTTCTTCTTGACACTTCTTTATCTTTTCCACTAGTGTTGGCTGAAAGGTCATTGCACGACAAACTTCCTCGACTTTTCCATAAGCACAAAGTTCCAATTCCAATTTTTCGATTTCTTTAGATAACTCTTTTGATGTTATCATCATATTCAATCTCTCCTTCCTACTCAGAGCATCGTCCACTACGTTCGCCTTTCCAGGATGGTAATTTATCGAGCAGTCATAGTCCTTGATCAGTTCCAGCCATCTCCTCTGCCTCATATTGAGCTCTTTCTGAGTAAAAATGTACTTTAAACTCTTGTGATCCGTGTAGATTTCACACTTCTCTCCATAGAGGTAATGTCTCCAGATCTTAAGTGCGAACACTATGGCGGCTAGTTCCAAGTCATGTGTCGGGTACTTTAACTCATGCGGCTTCAACTATCTTGACGCATATGCGATCACTTTACTGTGTTGCATCAACACACAACCCAAACCCTTATGTGAAGCATCGCTGAATATTACAAAATTCCCTTAATCATCTGGAAGTACCAACACTGGAGCTGTTACCAACTCCTGCTTTAACTCTTGAAAGCTATCTTCACATTCTGCACTCCATTCAAACTTTTGATTCTTTCTGGTTAACTTGGTCAATGGCGTGGCAATCTTCGAGAAATCCTTGACGAATCTTCTATAGTATCCGGCCAATCCTAGAAAACTTCGCACTTCCGTAGGAGTCTTTGGCCTCTCCCAACTCATAACTGCCTCAATCTTTGCCGGATCCACTTTAACTCCCTCATTTCGAATAACATGCCCCAAAAATTGAACTTCCTTTCACCAAAACTCACATTTGGTGAACTTGGCATACAACTTCTCTTGTCGGAGTATCTCCAAGGCTATCCAGAGGTGCTGCTTATGTTCTTCTTCCGACTTAGAATAAATAAGGATGTCATCAATGAATACCACGACAAATTTGTCCAAATACTTCTTAAATACTCGATTCATCAGATCCATAAATGCGGCCGGAGCGTTGGTCAATCCAAATGACATTACTAGGAATTCATAATGCCCATATCTGGTCCTGAATGCGGTCTTAGGAATATCTTCTTCTTTGATCTTTAATTGATCGTATCCCGATCTCAAATAAATCTTCGGAAAGCATTTTGCTCCCTTCAACTGATCAAAAAGGTCATCTATCCTAGGTAGCGGGTAGCGGTTCTTGATCATCACCTTATTCAACTCCCGGTAATCTATGCATAGACGCATACTCCCATCTTTCTTCTTTACAAACAGAACAGGTGCTCCCCATGGCGACGTACTTGGTCGTATCACTCCTTTATCCAATAATTCTTGTAGCTGGCTCTCCAGCTCTTTCATTTCTGCTGGTGCCATCCTATATGGGGCCTTTGAAACTGGTTCCGTGCCTGGAGCAAGGTTGATCTCAAACTCAATTTGTCGATCTGGTGGTAAGCTTGGTAGTTCGTCGAGAAACACATCGGGAAACTCACTAACTACAGGAATATCTTCCATGCTGAGGCTGCCTCTCTCTGAATCCACTACATATGCTAGGAACGACTCAAAACCTTTTCTAAGCAACTTCTTAGCCTGAACGATTGTAAGAAATAGTTGCTCTTGCCTCTGCCCCTTAAATACTACCTTCTCTCCACTCTTCATCTTTAAATACACTCTCTTGGTCTTACAATATATCTGAGCGCTATTCTCTCCTAACCAATCCATTCCTAAAATTATGTCAAACTCTCCCAACTTGAAGAGTATCAAGTCGGCTGAAAACTTATATCCCGAAATATCGATCTCACACTTTGGACAAAATTGATTCACAGGAATCTTCTCTTGGTTTGCAATTACCACATTTACTACCTCACTCATAACCATTTTATCACATTGGAGCTTACCAACAAAAGATTCTGATATGAAAGATCTTGTTGCTCCCGAATCAATCAATACTTTAGCTTTGACATTATTGAGTAAAAGTGTACCTGCTATCATCTCAGAATTCTGAACATCATCTTTCATCTTTAGATCAAATGTCCTTGCTGTTGCTTGCGGGGTTGGTGCGGGTGGTGGAGGTAATGCCAATACCTCAGCTGACACGCTTGCACTGGTACTTGCCACGTTCATCAGAGCTTTGACTGGTCCTGTTGCCTTACACTCCCTAGCCATGTGTCCAGTCTTCCCACACTTATAGCACGTAACTCCTGGCTTCGGCATCTTGCACTCATTTGCCAAATGTCCCTTCTGATTGCACCTATAACAGGTCATGCTCAGCTTATTGCATACTCCGGGGTGCCTTCTTCCACAGTGCTTGCATTCCGGTCTCTAGAACCTGTTTTCTCCAACTTGCCCTTGGCTTGCCTAGTTGTTTCCTTTTGATTCTTGCCTTTTGCCCAAATTTCCCTTCTTTTGAAAATTTCCGCCCTTCTGAAAACCAATCCTCTTTACATTCCGATCTTGCGAACTTCCAGCTTCAGACTTTTCTCCATAAAATGGAACCTTCCTCTTCTTGTTATCCCTCTCTTTCCTTGACTGCATCCCATTATTCTCAATCAGAGCAGCTTTCTGTACTACTCCCGCATAAGTTTCAAGCTCAAACATAGCCACCCTATCTCTGATCCAAGGCTCCAATCCTTGCTGAAATTTCTTTGCTTTTTCCTCCTCAGTGCTGGTATACTTTGTCACAAACCTTGACAACTCAGTGAACTTCTTCTCATACTCCAATACAGTCATGTTCCCTTACTTCAACTCAAGAAATTTTAGCTCCATCTGATTCTGCATGTACTTAGGGTAATACTTATCCAGAAATAACTTTTTAAATCTCTCCCAAGAAACCTGCTGAGTGACTTCCATAGCCTTTACTGATTCCCACCAATAGATAACTTCTCCCTTCAAGAAGTATGTAGCATACGGCGTCTTCTGATCGTCTTCTAACTGTACCAACTCAAAAGCCCTTTCCATCTCCTTGATCCATGTGTTAGCTATCACTGGATCAGTGGTATCATGAAATACAGGTGGATTCACATTCTGAAAAGCCTTGAAAGTGACAATTTATCTAGGTGGTACTGGTGGTTCAGGTGGTTGGTGTGGCTCACGGTTATCTTGGTTTTCAATTCGTTGTTGAAGAGTTAGTTGTTGTTGAGCTATAGCATTGGTTTCCTGTTGCAAGGTTTCCAGTAATCGAAGAATATTTGGGTCTGTGGTGAAGGTGGTTGTTGGGTTCTTCTTTTTGGGAGGCATGATCCTGAAATAAGAGTTGTGTTAAAACAGATATGAATGATAAAATGATTCGAGGGTATCGCATGGCATTCTCATTTTCATATGGGGTCAAGTTTCCAAATTAAGCAGATATGATGATAAAAACATAAAATAACAGTTGAGAGCAAATGGAACAATAGCACATAATTATTGAAATTTTAA
Source organism: Apium graveolens (assembly GCF_009905375.1). Classification (NCBI taxonomy): domain Eukaryota; kingdom Viridiplantae; phylum Streptophyta; class Magnoliopsida; order Apiales; family Apiaceae; genus Apium; species Apium graveolens. The sequence goes on from NC_133655.1 coordinate 41,133,439, forward strand.
AGGTCACAGTACATAGGATTGGGACATAGTCTATTTCTAGGAATAACAGGCTTATTTAAAGGAAAAACGGAAACAACTGGGGATTCCATAGAGTCTGATAGTACAACAACATGAAAGGTAAATGGAAAGAACTAATGCTCCACTCCATCTGAACGGGGCTTGGTGGTCTTTTCCTCTCGAAGCGTCTTCACAATGCTCTGGAGCTCATCCGCCACCATCTGAATGACATACTGGCTGGTACGGTCCCGGTGCGCTGGCATCTCCTCAAGCTTAGTGTTGACGTACTGAACCAAGGTCTCAAGTCTCGCAGTCATCTGCTCCTTGGGCTTCCCTTCATAGTTTCGGCTATCCGAATACACGTTCTTCAGTCGGTCTATCAGTCGGTCGTACTTGCCCTGAAGCATGTCGAACTCGCGCCTCAACTCAGCATACACGGAGAAAGCAATAGTGTCGTCCGACCCAGAGGATGACGAGGAATGCGCCCTTTGCTGACAACCAATAAGAGGAGTATTAATAATAATTTACTTAACCTACTCTCTCGCATAATATCTATAACCTACACACAAATCCTATAACCTATTTGGGCTGTCCAGGGACTCTAAACCGTAGCTCTGATACCAAAACCTGTCACACCCCCAACTTAAATAGCAAAATAAATATAGCTATTACAATATTTTAAATGAAGATTACACAACCAACTCCAAGATCTTACAGTTTAGGGTTTGGAACAGCCCCACACTACCAACTATTATATCTGATTACAAATACCGAGTCCTCACACAACTATTATTACTTATTCTACCTGCGCTCGAACATAAGCATCAGCATCACAAGTCTTACGGGCAGTCTGCTTGAATCTAACCATAGCTGCTAGCTGTAATATCAGGGTAAAGCAAGAAGTGAGCCAAATGCTCAACAAGTGCTAACAGTACGACACAAAACATAAATTGGGATATACTTTTAAGAATGACAATGGAAACTCATAACCAAAGGTAACGAGAGATAAAAACTATGTGAGATGGCATCATTTTGCTTGCATCAAAACAATTTTAAAATCATGTCTTAATCAAAATCATTTTATGATGCTACGGATTACAGCCGGTGATCAGCCGCGAAGTAATCCCGAACCTCGCTGGGTTCTAAAACATTAATGGGAATCCCTAGGCAACTTTTAAGCCTAATATAAGTGTGGAAAGGACTCGCGTCTCAGTCCAGATCCACCATTCAAAGAAAACATTTATCCCCCTTTGGGACTGAGAAATCTACATTATAATCATTTTAAAAACTGATGCCGATTTATGACAAAATCTCTTTTGACTGTAAACATTTTTATCAAGGGATTATAGATCAACTCGAAACACGGGAAATAAGGTACTGAATATCAGAGCCATGATTCACAAAACTATTCTCTATTCAAGTAATTGAATGGTTTTCATATATTAATGATTGGACAAGAGTATTTAGTGAGGCTAATGGATAATATGAAGGGTAATTCCAATTTGGGCTCAAAGCAATGGTTTCTCATCAAGGTTCAAGTGCTGGATCATCAAGAAGGTTAGCTTCATGAATACTAAGGGTGTTAAGGTATGAAGAATGATCTTTAACTCAGGACATATCAGAATTGACAAGCTTTAGGATAAGAAAGAGGGGTAGCAATCGTTGAGGGTTCATGTTAATAAGTTTCTGACTTGCAGGGTTCAAAGTAAGGTTCTATAGGGATTCAAGTATCAGGATGAGATATCAATACATAGGAAACATCAACATATAAATCAAGAGGATCAATCAAGTAATATATCAACTCTTCATTTTATCATGGCATTAAACTATCATGAAAGACTTTTGAACTACTTGCAATACGTACTCGAGGGTTCATGGCATCTCTATGTAACTCAAAGATAAACAAAAGATACGCTTGATTTAAATATATCAAAATGACTCAGGATAATTGCATCGATATATATGAACTGTTTATAGTAAATACGAAGGTCAAGTTGAATCACTTGCCTTGAGATAGGCTGGTCTGGTCTGACCGGTAAGAGCAACTGGAGCTTCACTCGACTTTTATGGCAAGTTTTCCCTCGTCTCGAGATCCTACATAAATAATAATAATCCTCAGGGTGCTATACTGATTTTTCTGCAGAAACTATAACTCTCATTTTCCAAGGTTTTGACTTGACAAACTCAACTAACAACAACTCAATACTTAAACCAAGACTTATACATGGTAATCTACTGAACTAACTCCCTTATTCTCAAAATAAACTTGGGTGAGATCATCCATGCCCAAAAACAACAACATGCAACTAAATATATAACATGCAACTCATTGAAATCACATAACAAGATTTCGGCTAAGCATAAAGTTGTAAATGCTTGCAAAATCGACTTGCACCTAATATTCATCCTTAATAATCATGAAATATAACTTCTTTTAAGTATTAATAAGAAATTTATCATGAAAACAATCTATTTTAAGCACACATATTTCGAATTTATAGATTTTTAAACATAACTACATGATTTCGAAAAGAGTAGCATGCAAAACATGGTTGATCATCATTTTAATGTCTTAAAACTAACATGCATGGCTAAACATAAATATATAATGAAACTTCAGTAGCATGCAAAGGATTTTAAAGTATGATATCTCCATAAAACACTTAGTTAGCACATATACATAATATATCTCATAGAGAGCTCTTGAATTCACAAGAATCAAGAGTTTTTCTTTGGAGATCACATAAGAACTACACATGCATCCATGGAACTTCAACTTCCAAGTCACAAAACACTTGGAAAGTATATAAGATGAATGTAGGTAAAAGATTTACACTTGGGAAGATGAAGAATGAATTGAAAAATGGAAGGGGGGTGGGGAATTGGCCTTCGGCCGAGAGCAATGTGGGAGGGGGAGGAGAGAAAATTTGTGGGGTGTTGGAGTGTGGAATGAGAATGACTTCTCCCACTTTGATTTCTTTGTTTTATGCTATTTAGTTTACAAATGATGAGTGGAAGTGAGAACTTACAAAAATGTCCCTTGGTTAAAGTTAGGCCATTTTGCATGCAAGGCTAAGGTAGTAATTTGGTAATAATCAAATGAGTTAGTGGGGTTGGAAAAGTCTTGTTTGCCCTTTGAGAGAATAAAAGGGTGGTTTGCATGCATGGTCTCTTATGTAATTTGATAAATATGACAACTAAAATTTATAATGATTTATTTTTATAAAATAAAATACAAGTTCAAAAATTATAAAATTTATATCATAAAATAACTTGGATTTTTAGAGACTTTATAAAATCATTTTCAAAATTTGTGAACAAAATACCTTTTAAAAGAAATTTTTTCGAAAGCTTAGAATATTCCTTATAAATCAAAAATAAAGAAATTAAATAAACTCTTGCTTTGAAAAATCATATACTACACAAAGCAAATTTATAATGCAGAAACTTTCACTCACACTAGCGTACAATCATTGAATATATTTTCATTTGACTTTAATATTATACCAATCCACAAATAATATTACATAAAATGCCGGTCGTAACACCCACAATGCCAATTTCCTACTATGAATTCTTGTATTTTTAGCATCATGTCTCCACGTTCGATACTTTAATAATATGACCATTGTCGCGTCCTAACGGGATTTATATTCATAGCTTCAAATATTGTCTATTTCGCGTAGAATAACAATCAATCATGCAACTCATCGACTCCATTAATAGGATTAATATTCTTCTTCAATCGTCTGGAAGATTCCTCCATTTTCTACAACCATTTTCCAACTTCTTTTGGGTCAACAAACCCTTTTTACTTTAATAATTTCATAAATTGGAGAAATAATGTTTCTACACGTTGATTCAATTATTGATACTATTAAACAAGGTTTGCACTCTTATTCCGAGAAAAATTTAAACTTCCCCGTATTAGTGGGTATACTTGGCCCTCTGAACTAACAATACATATTCTGAATAAACTATTCTTCCAAGTAATCTACTGCTTGGAACAAATAAGAAACTCAAGTAGTAATTCGACAACCAAATTTTAAAACTCATTTTGTTTAAAAACCTTTTAGAAATTTTATTAAGAAAGTCTTTTTCGAAAACGCGTTTTTAAATTTTAAAAAAATCACACACATGGTCATCATTACTATATGAGTGGGTGATTGTTCTCATCGACCATAAGTTGGATGCCAAATTAAGCAAACTGCCACATAAAATCCATCCACTTTAGTATATATCTTCTACCCTTCCTTGGGTCCATTTCGCCTTCATTAGTCGATGAAAACTTCCATTTACCGTTGTATAACTATCTTATTCATAGCTCTATTTCCAAGGCTAACATCTGGTTCTTCCCATAGATAAGGTCGTATCTTCATACTAACTTTAAGTATACCTAATAAGGAAAATGTCGTCCTTACGTAGTGCCCGTGAAATGAGTGACAATAACAGGTTATGGGTGCCTCTAAGGCTGGCAGCTTTAATTCTCCGAATGACTTGCTTAACTAAAGACTGATAACTATTCTTTACTTCACGATCCTTAAACTGAATCATACTAAAACTCATTTTTCTCTTCTTTATACAAGATTCTCAAAAGAATCATTCTTTGTTTCATTTAAAACCATAATTTAGCCAATATTCGTCGAGCTGTTAATTCTTCGCAACTATAGGATATGGGTACTCAATATACTAGTAGCGTCAACATATTCGCCTCTTACCTATCTTACCAACATCTTATCTTACTAATCTACATCAGATCTGCTAATCTTAACTCATACTCAACTTAAACTCAAAATGAGTATACTAAGGGTCATCCCTATCTGATATGACCTGTCAGTCCTATCTTACTTCCACCTATTCCTATTTCAGGGACTAATAACCTGTAGCTCTGATACCAACTTTAACATCCCAAATCCGGGGTTAGGATTGGGTGTCACCAAATCACTTTAAACAATATAAACCTATATATTAAAATAAATATACAGATAACCCCTCAATTCCGGATCATTAACATGTTATGGTATGAAACAAGAATCTAATCTTCTAAAATTTATAACAAGTAAATAAAATTTTATTACCTCTTTACTTACTTCCTCGTCTTATTCATTCTGACATTTCTAACTTTCTGCAACCGGGATCTCTCCAATTTTGCTGTCTATTAAGTGCTATTCACTTTTATTCTCATTTGATACCGAATGAAATAATAATTTACAAAGCAAGAGTGATCCAAAAATGCTCAGCAAGTATCATAATAGGTTTCCAGGTATTATGATAAAAGGAACTCCTAAAAACAATCCTTAAAAGATTTTATAAACATCTTGAATAAAATAGGTGAGTGAATAGAACATCGGCCCTAATCAGCCTTTAATCATAGATAAGAAAATCAATGAGCAGTTCCCTGATTCTTTTCCTGAATCAATTCTTTATTCGGTTTTGTAATCATAAAACTTTCCAAAAATGAATATCGTTAATGGTGATCAATAATAAATTAGACTGGAAACTAGAACCAACATTTGCACCCATACCCTACTGATCAGTCAGGATATAGTACAGATCTCTACCTACCTGTATAGGTCCATTCGGGTACCCAGGCACTATGGCCGAATAAACAGGGGTCCAGCCATCACTGGCCCCGGCCCATTATGGCCTCATAAACAAATGGTCCAGCCATCACTGGCCCCGACCCATTATGGCCTCGTAAACAAATGGTCCAGCCATCTCTGGCCCTTATCGAAACCATCTAGTCCATGGAGTATTTTGATGTCAAATCACTTTGAGTTCAAAATATCTTGATTCAGGGTTCGCAAATAACCCGGAATAATAGGTATTTGCTCAAGAGATCAATCAATAATAATAATAAGGAACAATAACAAAAGGTACTTGCAAAATTAAAAGTAATGTAGCAAAATGTATAATATTTAACTGTTCTGAATTTAGAATAGGGAAGAAATACTTGCAATATATCACAAAAAAGTTTGAGAATACTTTCTTCAATCGATAACCCTCGGATCTTTAACTATAAGCCATATAACTCAGTTCTGGTATATCTGTATTTCCATCAACAGGCTACCTGACCTATCTTATCCATCACCATTTTGTGTTATCTTATCTCTGTATCTGTTCGTCTCATGTATTTCATATAGACGAGCTTTACTTTTAAATCTTTCTATTTGGCCTTGAACGCCTCGAATTATTTGTATTTATCATAAAAGATACCATTTCAATTAACTGACAATATATAATTGTCTAGTCTATACATTTATCCTTATCGTCTAGCAGATGAGGATCACATTTAATCACATAAGGTTTAAAGGACACGTGGACTCATAATTTATATAACACATAAACACATAAGGCACGTATCACATAACTCATGTAACATATGACTCAATTTATTAAATCATTCGACTCAATATATTTAAAACTGAAAATGAGTCAAAACACAATTTTTCGATACTTATGCGACTTAGAAACGTTTACAAAATCAATCGAACTTTCGAAACGAAAGATTTTATGTCTCAAAAGTATTTTTAATAGAAGCAGAATATTTTTCTAAGTCTAGACGCGTTTGTTTCGTATTAAACGGACGAACGTTTATTTATTACGAATAAAAAAAGATAATTCAATTAATAATAATAATATAAATTGAATTTTAAATAATTTGTAAAACCTCTTAAAACCTCAAAATGAATTTTATATCATTATTTTGCTTAATTATAAATAAATACATTTTATTTAATCATTTATTGATAAAATTAATTAATTAAATAAATTAATCAATTAATTAAATCCATAAATAATTAATTAAAATAAATTATAAATAGTTAAATCAAATTTTGAATTTTAAGAAATAATGAAGAAAATGATTTTCTAAAATTAAAATAATTTAGTTAATTATTTAAAATAATTAACTAAATTAATTTGGAATTTTAAAATCAATTTTTAAAATAAAATTCCAGAAACATAATTCAGAAATTGAATTTGGGACAAATAAGATCAAAATCGGGTTTTGAAACGGGTTGGGAACCGGGTCACGGAGATCCAACTGGGTCGGGAAGAACACTGGGAATTTCCCAGTTTTCCAGCAACCAGTCGTTTCTCCGGTGACTGCAATTCAGGCCAACCATACCACCATTCGATGTGATTTTTATGAGGTTTCGACTCTAATCAACATAAACAACACAAATGTTTCTTTAACGTCAACAAAAAACCTCAAATTTGTCTTCTCCGACTACAAACGCGAACAACGTCGGCGAGCTTCGCAGATTCTGACAACCTTAGTTTAGGGCAAAAACCAGTATGTATTGGGCTTGTTTCTATACGGTTTCAATTCTAAATAATATCCATAACATAATTCAATCATCAAACAATCAAAATCATTCCGGGAATCGATTCTCCGACCAAAATCTATCATTTTCCGGCCACATATCGATTTGATTATCGATTTGATTAATTTGTATATGAAAATTTGATTTTAAAACACCAAATTAAAGCTTATAACTTGTAAAATCTAAGCCCTAACATCACACATACCTCAGATTATTCAAAAATCAAAAATGATTAATTCAAAATTTGTTTAGAACCCTATAATCGAATTATACTTCCTATCTATAGTTTGATGAAATTGATGGTGCAAATCGACCATAAACAATCATATGAATCTATACAAACAATCAATTCAATCAAATAACCCTAGAATCAAAAAGCCCTAATTTCAATCAAGAACCCTAAAATCAAAATTAAAAATCCATGAATCTACACATAAAATTAATGGCATAATCAGATAGAACAGATCAAAAGCTTCAATTTGAGTACTTACATAATAGTATTTGAACCCCAGAATCACCAGAAATCAGTGTTTGAATCTTCAATTGGATCAAAAATCCTAACCCTAATTTTCAGAGAATAATCCTATTTTTCTGATTTTTTATGATTAAATAATAATAATTAATAAATAAATTGTATTTATAGCTATAAAAATAATACCCCCAAAATTACTTGGGGCCTAATTATATTATTTAATAAAAGTAATTAGCCCAAAATTATTAATTAAAAAAGAATAATTTTTAATCCAATAAATTCAAAAATTATGTCAAAATTTCCCAAAAATTATGAATAATTTAAATATGCAAAAATATTGAATATTTGATAGTCCCATAGTTTTATAAAAACAAAAATACGATTTTTGTGGGATTTGACGTCCTTAGAAGGGGCCGGAAAAATTATTTTTCACGAAACAAAATATTTTCTAAATTAACTAGATGTTCAGAAATCAATATGGTATGCACCATAAGATGCAAAATAAGGCCAATTTCTCTGTTTGAAATATCATCTATTAAAACAAAAATCTTGATATTATAACTTTTAATATAAATCCATTTAACACGTAATAAATTATCCGAAAAATATCCTGAATCACACAGAACACATATAGCACATAATAGATAATCAATTATGATCAATTAAAATTTTATAATATCATAATTCATATAATTATTCATTTAATAAGTCATTAATTAGTCATAAATTTCTCGATCATTACAAAAATGGTATTAATACAGTTGCATATTTTTATATTTGGATTAATTCATTTGTATGTAAGCATGTATTTAAATACTTAGCATGCTTCTATGAAGGTGAACTAATAAGGTAATATGATTTCTTAATAAATGCCAGATAATAATTAATATGGTCTACAAGACTACGTCTTGGGGACAATAACAACCATCCAAATCCATACGTGTTTCAGAATACAACATACCAACTCCATATTCCTGAATACTGAATAACAATTACATACATCGGGCACCCTGGAGGGCTAGGAATGCTATCTACTACTAGCTATCCTAACAAAATTGGTGACAAGTCACCCAACCCTTTACAAGGTCCGTATGCGGCCACTAATCTCTCAGTATGAGTCACTGCGTGTGAGGTCTCGGACCCTCCTCATCGCAGTCATCCTCATCTAAACTCGAGTACAGAGCTCAAACCCATCAATCTCCCAGCGAGCTATGGTCGGGAAAGCAGACCTAAAGTCCCCGGGGTAACCAAGCCTGGTACCTCTCTCGATGATCAATGCCTGTCGTAGCTCCATAATACGGGAAGATTCCGCGATGATCTCATCATTTAACCGAGCCACTATCCGGTCATGCACTACCACATAGATGGTTGCTGGGGGTGGTAAGGACGAGTCCGGGTCACTGGAGGATATGTCATGAATCTCGTAAGTCTGTGCCTCCATCTCATCATCCTCGTCCTCATCAATAGAGGGAAAGGGGCTCAGTATCCCTGGGTGAGAGGTGGGAGGGTGAAAAGTTGTGAGAGGGTACATCTCTATATCTTTCAAGTCTACACCGTCGTCCTGGGGCTCCTCGACATCATCAACTAAAGGGGTAGAGAAGTCAGTCTCCTCCTCCGGGGGTTCTTCGGTAGGGTCATCATCTGATTCATGAACAGGTCGGTCCTCCGGCTCAGAAGTACGGTCGCGCTCAAATGGCATAACATCATCAACAGGGTCAACCTCCCCTATAGTCTCCACTAGTACCTGACACAATAGGCAAGGTGTTAGTAACTTAGAGTGAGGATTCCCTTGAGGGTAAAACTGTCAAGACTACCCATGCAGTCTGATGATGAACTCTTTTGAGTTCGAATTGATTATTATTATTCATATGTTTACGTATTTTATCTCCTATCATGTCCAAGATTTGATAACCTAAGGCTCTGATACCATTTCTATGACGCCCCAGAATCCAGGGTCAGGGATCTAGGAGGCCACGCCATCTTGAATCATGTTTAACACTTATCTTGCACAACATTATATATAATCACACATCTATGACCCCACACTTATCAACACACACAAACACACACTTACAAATTATTGTCTTGGAAACGAACAATGCATTACTAAAGTTATTAATTACACCAGGTGATAGTTATTACAGACCAAAAGTAATTAAGTCTTACCACAGGTGAAACCTTTACTTAAGGTTAGACCGACAGCCAAATATACGTATCTTTGTTGCTACCTTACATAAGTCATACTTAAGTATAATATGGACTAAAAACAACTGAAACCCAATCCAGCTTTTACGGTCTACCTATGGAACTGCACCAAACAATCTACCGAAAAGCTAACCATTTCCAACTCGCTTCCGGGATGTAAGCTTTCTAACTGAAATCTTGGTGTTGTGTCATTTTAAGAAAACAAGTGTGAGTTATAATTCTCAACCCAATAATATACGGTATAAAAAGACTGTATAAGAAATTCATATCTAATTCTGTATATGATATGTATGTTTATTTGAATTAGTTTTCTTGGTGATACACACCACTTTTCAAAACAAATCTTTGATTGACTTATTAGTCTACAAATACCTTAATGGTAAGCCCAACACCTAGGCTTGGGTTACGGTATTTCATCTCAATTCCAATTGGAAGAATAGAACATTCACGGACCCCCTACTATATGATGATCAGTCGTACAACATAATGTTATTGTTATTGCCTACATGTAGGATGATTCCCTTTTGTTACCGGTTATCACCCTGGCCGTATTCGGGCCTTTTCTGTGTCCATCCCTCTCAGGTACACACTTCATGTCTATCCCTCTCAAGACATGTTTTACGTCCATCCCTCTCAGGTACGCATACTCTACATGTTCATCGGTATATAAGGTACCTTCTCATGCGGTATTAAATTATTAGTCTCCCCAGTCCACAAAGTACTAGAGTCTACCCCTCCTTTTCCTTGTAAGAATCCTATCATATATCTGGAACATATATTATTCCTCTAGAATTTTGCTTGTTGATAGGTACACATTGATATGTATATGTGTGTGTATATATATATACTTCCAAGAATTTTCAGAGGAAGCATTATGATAATGTGAGTTGACTATTGTCAACAGCTAAATAATTAATGGGGAGTTTCTTTTGACACTATAGTTAAAATATTTAAAATACCTCGATATAATATATTTCGACGATCCGAAAGTATTAAACTGAGTTTTGGAGTTCAGGAAATATTTTGTAAATAGATTTTTGGATCTTTAAATCATTTTAAATCATTTAATAAATATTTAATAACTAAATATTAATTATTAAATAATTAAACCTCGAATAGGTATATTTTAAAATAATATTTGAAATAATATTCCTCAACTAATTTATGCTTAAATAAATAAAGTAATCTTTAATAAATATAAAATAATTGAGTTTGAAATAAATAATCGTTGGAGAATACTTCTCTCATTTAAATGAATTTTTGAAATATTATTCAACGTCTGATTAATTAAATATAGTTGAGGGAATACGATATTTAGAAATCGTTTTAAATAAATTTGAGGTATTTAATACTTCACTAGAGGACATTGAGTCCCTTGGAATAAATACTTACGGACTTTTAAACGTCCAAAACAACTCGGGGATGATTCCCGGGTTTTTACTTTGTAAAAGCTGACCGACTCCCAGTCTTATAATTTATACATCAAGCTCTACCATAGCGTTAAAATATTCTATAATATATTCATCGTATGTTCATTCATTATTGATATATAAAACCTCGTATTTTATTATCATGGAAAACATGACATTCGTACGAAAATAGTAAAAATAATCTTCACAACACAACAGTATATGGAGCAGGGTTCATAAACTTGACTTGGCGTTTCAAGGTGGAGTGTGCTCTAAAGTTCGTCCAGAAATCTAAAATCAAGAACATTTATCGTTCTGTTAGATTCTAATCATATTTATCGTCACTTGGTAAATACGCAATACTTACTATCCAGTTACATTACTCGCTTTACTCTCGTCATTTTAATAAAGTACGAGTACTTTCTAACTTCATTTTCTTTTCACAATCCTTTATGTCCATTAACCTCTTTTACTTTTGTCAATCGGCTCCACTCCCGATTCTAAGGATTTCTACTCACGCGGTCTCGGCTCCGACATTATTATAATATTGAAAAATTCATATTTTCACTTGAAACTTTTATGAAAGTTAATATATTCTATTTCTTACTCTCTGTAAAAATTTCATAATTTTTGAATATATTCAAGTCGATCATTTATATTTCCAAAGTATGTAATTCGTAGCAGTTTTTATCGCGTAAATTGTTTTCACTAAAACGGGCCTAACTTTGAACCATAAATTGAAATCAATTGATTCAAGCGCCCAAACGATATAAACAACAAGCTATATCATTTTTAAGTCTAACTTTTCAAGAAATCATAGTTTATACTTTCTATATTTCTGCAGAAAATGTAAGGTTACGATTCGTTCCTTTTATCGACTTTACGCTCGCGATTCGAGTTTCATTTTCGCTCTAAACTACTAATCAATAACCAAAAATAATTATACCATCATCTTAACACTTATTACTCTCAATAACATCAAGTTCTTGAGGCGACAACATCAACATTATCCTCTAACTAACTTATCATCAAGAAACCAACATATCAACCATCAAAACTAGGTTTATAACTAAGATCCATTATTTTCTTGAAACTTAAACCTTAAACAAAGTTTAGGTAAAGATTTATACCTTTATTGATATCTTGGAATGTGTTCTTCTTGATGGATGATGCTTGGTGAGGCTTGGGTGTGCTTAAGGATCCTAAATCTTTACATGAAAATTAAGAAATCAAGAAATCAAGAAATGTTACTATTTGGTACTATTCATCATCACTTTCAAGGATTTATTTAACCATACAAACCTTAATGAAATGCTATGAAAAATTTATCTTACCTTATTTTAATATGTAGGAAGCTTGGAAATTATTTGGAGCATTTATCCATGGCTAAAAGTTGGAGTTTGAATTTTGATTCCTTGGTTTTTCTTCAAGGGCCGAATGGTGCTTCTTGGAGAAAGAAGGGAGAATTTGTTTTGCTTGCTTGGTTTGCTTCTTGAATAAGTGATTGATTATGTGTTTATTTAATCCTAGATATGAATACATTTATACATATCTTCTAGCTTGGCTATTTTCAAAGCTATTTTACTAGCAAGTACTACAACTACTATTCACGGTTATTATTTGCCCTAGCTAGGTTACCATGCTCTTAGATTTGTTACTATTCGGTTGCCAATCCTTGGTTACATTTTTACTAAATATTTTGAATGGCTTGAATGGGAAGTTGCATGGCTTGATAAGTTTTATTTATTCACTTACGTATTCTCTTGGTTGCTTATTCATTTTCGTAATAAATCTTCGTAAACGATTCGCAAGGTAAATCCTTTCTTTTAGTCCTTTACGCTTTGAAACCTTGTACTTGAGTTTCAATTTATAGAATTATAGATTCTTTATTTTAATATGATGCTCGTATTCCTTGATGGTTCGTACAATGTCATTTTAAAATGTTCGTTTTCTTCGAAAACTAATGGTTTTACATACACTTATTTGGTACATATAATCACGATATCTACTCGGAAACTAAATTTTCCATGCATAACATAGTGTGGGCTAAAAAGTTTTTCCCCGATCGCCAGGGTTACTATTCATTGAATGTCTTACAAAGTTTCAAAAATTTGGGTTATTACAAGAAGTTTCATAGAATTGGCCGGCTATATCATAGGTTTGTTCAAGATTTTGCAAGGATCGCAGCCCCTTTATCGCGACTTACTCGTAAGACTGAGAAGTTCGAATGGTCAGAGAAATGCGAGAACATCTTCCAAGAATTGAAGAAAATATTGGTGACGGCCCTTGTGTTGGTGTTGCCGGACGGAAAAAGAGATTTTGTGATTTATAGGGATGCTTCGCATAAGGGATTAGGCTGCATGCTTATGTATTACCACAAGGTATTCGTGTACGCGTCTAGACAATAGAAGGAATATGAAATTCGATATCCTACCCATGATCTTGAGCTCGTGGAAATAGTTTTTGCCTTCAAGATTTGGAGGCACTACTTGTGTAACGACTTAGAAATTACGATTATATTATATCATAATAAAGGTGAAATTATGTGTTTTATTATGTCATTAAGTGTATTTAGTCATAAAATCCTAGCTGTTATGTGCTATGTGTGTTCTATAAGGTTAGGGTCTTTTCCGGGTATTTATTGGATATTTTATTTTGTGTTAAAAACTTTCGTATCAAAAGTTATACGGCCCAAATCTTGTTTTAATAGCTGATATTTCAAATAAAATATTGGCCTTATTTTGGCTAGTATGGCTTGTACCATATCATTATTCCGAACTTCCAGTTATTTTAGGAATTTTCTCGTTTCGTGAAAAATGACTTTTCCGGGCCCCATTGGGTTTCAAAAACCCCACAAAAATCATTTTTTTGTTTTTATAAAATTATGGGAATTTCAATTATACCATTTCTTTGTATTTTTGAATTTATCACAATATTTGGGAAATTTTGGCATATAAATTGTATATATTTGTTATTAAAAACTTAAAAGATAATTATCAAAAATTATAAATTAAGGGCCAATTAATTTTATTAGATGTAAAATTAGGTCCTTAATTTTAATTTGGAGTATTATTTACCTACTATAAATATCCTAATTATTAATAATTAGTTATAATTAAATTATAAAAAAAATCAGAAAATCAAGAAATTCTCTGCAAATCGGGTCAGGAATTCAGATTCAGGTCGAAAAATCAACCGGTGATATTGATCGATTTTTGGCATCAAATCTAGTCGTGTGAGTACGCAAATCGATGCTCTTCATCTCTTCTTTCAATTTCTTGCATTAATTTCATGTTTTAATCTATTATTTTTCGATTTTAATTTCTAGGCTTTATAATCGAATTAGGGCTTTTTGATTCAAGGTTATTTGATTGATTTTATGATTGGTATAGCTTCTCTGTGATGTGTACAGTCGATTTATGTATTCAATTTCATCAAACGATTCTTGTATGATAGAATTCGATTATTAGGGTTTATGTGAATTTTTTATTAATACGTTTTTGATTTTGAGAAAACTAAGGTATGCAGGTTGTTAGGGGTTTAATTGTACATTGAACAAGCTTTGATTTGAGCTATTAAACTCAAAGTTTCATGTACAAATATGTGATTTCGATAGTTGGCCGGGAAATTTTGAATTTTGATCGGAGATGGAGTTCCGGGGATTATTCAGGGATGTTATTGCCGGAGTTGAGTTACTTAGATGATTTGGCATTGATTCCAGCTGAAAAACGTAATTTAAAACGGTAACGTTTTTTGCCTGGAAATGGCTGGCCGGAATTGTTCCGGTCACCGGATTCTGGGTAAAATCCGGTCATGTTCTTCATGACCCGGATTTTGACCCGTTTGACCCGTTTTCAGATTCTGGTTTTGATCTGTTTTTCCGCAATTCCATTTTTAGAAACATGTTATTGGATTTTTATTTTACTTTTTATTTTCATAAATTATAAAATCAGCTTTATTTATTTAAATAAATTTATTTATTAATTACTTTTATTAATTGATTTATTTTATAAATAACACTGAAATATTTTCTAAAATTCGAGATTAATTATTTATAATTATATATTATTTATTTATTAATTATTAATTATTTAAAAATTATTAATTATTTTGATAATTAATCAATTTATTTTCAATAATTCATTATAAATTCATTTTAATTCCAAAAATTATGGAAAAATCATTTTTAATTTTAATATTTCCCAAATAATTATTTAGAAATATATTTGAAGTTAAATTAATTTGAATAATTGATTAAATTGAATAATTAATTGATTTATTCCTATTTTTTGAATAATAATTGAACCGTTTATCCGATTTAAAGGAAACAAAAACCCCTAGACTCAAAAACTGATATGTTTTCATTAAAAATAGTTTTAAATCTTAATTTCTTTTAGAAATGAGTCCGCTTTCGATACTTATTTATTTATAGACCCTATTAATTATAGAGACGAGCCCAATAAAATTTCGAGAATTAGGAAATGGGCCAGATATTGTTCGATAATGTGAATATTGATCCGATTTCGATTCTAAAAATATTTTTAAACCTAGAATAACTATGTGACTTATGTGCTATGTGAATTATGTGGTTAACTGAGTCCTAATGGCTAGTAATTATTATACAAGTCTATTTTAATCGTATGGGTAGATGATAAGGGCTACGTGAAGTCAGTTTCAGATGAGATTAAGAAACGTGTCGACTAAATGAACATCTTTCTTTGCTAGAGACGAAGCCCACAAGGCGGACCGAGCCAATGTTAGAGAACTATTCCATGTTTGCGGTAAATCGTGTAACAGGCAATTTTTTCTCCTATTCTAAATTTCAGAATAGTGAATTGCTTTCTTCTACTCAACCACTTAAATTCAATAAACACTGATAATTCCTACTCGCATACACTGACACACAATTATTATTCTTTTGTCTCTATTTCATTTTGATTCCTGATTTCTCTTGATATACTGAATACTCTATTCATATTCCAATAGATTATATATTATGTTTATCCTGATATATTCCGATGTTGGGATACATCAAAACATACCGATTGTTCCGGTTGCTCATCTGTGGACTAGATGGTGATGATGAGGATCAGGTATATACTTGATCCTATGGACCGGGAATTAACCGGATCCATGTTTTGGGCCGTAGAGCCTGGGTACCCGAATGGATCTAGTGGACTTCATTATTTCCTTATAGGATTACATTTTTACAGATACAATCATATTACCGGTTCATTTAGTTTTCTTATAGTACTATTTATATATTGTGGACTTGTTGAGCAAATTATGGCTCATCCCTTTTTGTTGTTATTCACTTTGTCTTTTACAGTCAAGAAAGAGAATAAAACCTATTCGGACTCGCGTGGTAAAGAAGCGTGTCAGGAAGCGGGACCCTCTAGCACCGAAGGTGCTGATCCCGATAAAATAGGAGAGTTTTGAGCCACCCGGGCAGGTGTATTATAGATATATGCGGCGTGTGTTTGGAATAAAATGAATTTAGCTTAAAATTTTCTTAGATAACGGTTTGTAATAAAGAGAGTTCTATAAGATGTTATATTTGGATTTGTAATAAAGATAGTGTGTTGTTCTTGCTTTCATACCTCAACCTTAAAAGATCCTGGATAGATGTAAAGGGGTTAGATTTATATTTGCATAATTGTTATACGGGTTGGTATTATATTGGAGATTAACAAGTAACCCCCAGATCTAAACCCCAGATTTGGAGGGGGTTACATTTTGGCATCAGAGCTATAGGTTTTGGTCCCTGAAACAAGAATATTAGGATTAACATAAGATAGGAAGATCACATAAGATAGAAATAAGATTGTTAGGGTTAGGTAGCTTTTAAGATTAAGAATTTATAAGTTTTAGGAATGCTAAATGAGCCTCTCTTGTCTTGTGTTTTGGTTATATTATCATATGGCATCATCATCATCCGAGAGGACAGTGGCAGGACCAGTAGCTCTGATAGTCCCTCCAGGATCAGTAGAGGCCCCAGTACAGATACCACCGGCACATATAACCGAGGAGCCAGTACCAGCACCATAGCAGTTACCAGATCCTATAGAGATATTTGATCCCCTGGAGTTCTTCAAGCCATTTCTACCACCCCAATTACCTCTGGAGTATCGGTTTATACCTGAGATAGAGCCAGATCTTTCACCAGCTGCAGCTTCACTTCCTTTACCTGTGTATGCTCTAGCTCCAGAGATATTTCAGATGGCCCCTATTGAGGGGATGGGATAGCATGATATAGGCTTACAGTTGGGATTGCCACAGCAGGATATTGTGGGGATACACAGAGTTCCATCTCAGGAGTCAGTTGGTCAAGTTAGAGAGCTGCACATTGTGCCTTATTATGAGTATAATGACATGAGGGAGTAGGTGCATTATTGGAGATCCCAGTGTCGTGAGATTATGGGATTATTTGATCAGAGGGATAGAGGACTTTTATCAGCACTTCAGCCAGATTACTTATTGAGGTAGAGACTTCAGTAGACCTTCTATAGCGCTTCTCTTGAGTTAGATACATTGATTCATGATGGGACTCATATATATGCAGAGTTTCATAGAGCCACTTGTCTTGCGCAGTCTGTTCTTGAGACCCTTCGACGGGAGTTAGACCGTATTCCGCCAGGGTTCTGATGTATGACAGTTGGACCGGGTACTTGTAGTATATGTGATATATGTAGATAGAGACAGCTATAATATGGTGAGACTAGGTATATATGTAGTACTCAGTTTTGATCAGTAACGGTTATGATGGACTTTTGTATTAAGCACTAACACTTGTTGCTAGTGTCTATATATGGAATAAACCTTTTTCAACCTTTTTCTTTCCTTTACTTCAATTTTCAGTCTTTACAACATTTACATTTACTTTACTATTATAGAGTCTTTCCATATCTTTAAATTCTATTTAATTTTGAAAAGATAAATGAAATGTTTAAAATAATGTTGTTCAGTCTATTTATTTAATATTTTAAATTATTTCAAATGATTTGCTTAAAATCCTATATTTTTTAATTTTTTTATTTTAATACCAGTCAAACTGTTTGTTCACTCACTATCAACTGTTTAATAAAATTATTAAAAGAACTGCTTGTTTTATTATGAGAAAAATGGCACCAAAAAGAAAGACCAGAACTGAGACATCAAACAACAATTTTGAGGAACAGAATAATAATACCATGAACCAAATGTTCCATCTGATGCAACAACAGATGGTAATGATGCAACAACAAATGCAGCAACAACAACAATTTCAGCAGCAAGTATTACAACAACCACCCCGTCCTGAACCACAAATACCACCAGTTGTTCCTGTTGTTACTTTTAAGCAGTTTCAATCAGTCAAGCCTCCAGAATTTTAGGGCACATCGGATCCTACGAAGATTAGGGCCTGGATAAAAAAGATAGAAAAAGCATTCGCGTTAGTGAAAGTTGAAGAGGATCAGAAGACTGATTTTGCTAGCTATTTCCTGAAGGGAGAAGCTAATTATTGGTGGGAGTCTAAGAAAGCTTTAGAAGGTGAAGGCATCGTGAATTGGGATAGGTTTACCGAATTGTTTCTGGAAAAATATTTTCCTCGTTATATGAAGAACCAGATGGAAATCAAGTTCTTGGAATTGAAGCAAGGGAACATTTCAGTGACGGAATATGAAGCCAAGTTTACATAATTGGCTAGGTTTGTTCCAGAAAAGGTGGATACTGATGAGAAATGGGCTAAGAGATTCCAGCAGGGATTGAAGCCATGGATTCGTAGCAGAGTGGCCGTATTTGAACTGACGACATATACAGCCGTAGTTCAGAAAGCCATGATTATCGAAGGGGAAAGTGAAATGTCCCAAAAGGAAAAGGGACAAGGAAATTTTGAGAACCGTTTCAATAAGAAATCGGGATTTCATGATTGGACAAATATGAATTTTAAAAGGATAAAACAAAGCAATAAGAGAGCAGATAACGTTTCTAAGCCCCAAACAAGTAGAGGATCATCAAACCACCATTGCCATACTGTAAGACATATGGTCAGAAATTTACCGGCGTCTGCAACAAGGAAAATGTGACATACTTTAGGTGCAAACAGAAAGAGCACTACTCCAATGAATGCCCAGAAGAGAAAATAGAAGTTTCATTTTTCAATGCGGGAAGAAAGGATATGTTTCCAGGGATTGTAGATGGCTAGTGATGGCAGCTAGTGTTCCAAGAGTATTGTCACTACCTCCACCACCACGGTAGCACCAGCTTAAAGCAAGAACTTTTGATATGACTATGAAGGAAATTGTGCAGAATCCAAGTGTTGTTGCAGGTACGCTTTCTGTGAATTTTGTTAATGCAAAAGTATTGATTGATTTTGGAGCCATAAGATCTTTTATTTCTGAAGAATTTATTGATAAGATATGTTGTGAAATGCAATGGTTGGGCGAGACTTTAATTATAAAATTTGCAAATGATGACCAAGTCCCCGTAGATCCGGTGTGTCCAGAGTGTGATATCGAAATAGTAGGACATCACTTCTCCATTGATTTGATACCTTTCAAGTTAGGAGAGTTTGATGTTATTTTAGGACTGGATTGGTTGGCCGGTAATAATGCTCAACGATTATGTGAATAAGAAAATGAAATTTCGAACCGTGGATAATGTAACGGTAATATTTAGATGTGAGAAACAGCGAAAAAAGTTCCTGACAATGATGCAGACTAAACGATTGATACATCAAGGATGTAAAGCTTATTTGGCCTATGTATTGGATATTGAAAAAGAAAGCCCATTGATTGAAAACATCTCCATTGTATGTGACTTTTCTGATGTCTTTGCAGATGAACTTTTAGGATTATCGTCGGATCGAGAAATCAAATTTACTATTGATTTGGCGCTAGGCACGTAACCAGTTTCAAAATCTCCGTATCGGATGGCACCGGTTGAAACGAAAGAGTTGGTGACGCAGTTACAAGATCTTCTAGACAAAGGAATTATAAGACAAGGTGTATTCATACAGGGTGCACCGATATTGTTTGTGAAGAAGAAAGACGAAAGTATGTAACCATGTATCGATTATCGTGAATTGAATAAGCTGACTATAAAAAATAAGTATCTTTTACCACGGATCGATGATTTCTTTGATCATCTAAAAGGAGCCGTATGGTTTCTAAGATATATTTGAGGTCATGGTACCATCAATTAAAGATCAAGGCCGAAGATATCCCAAAGACTACCTTTCGTACCAGATATGGACATTATAAATTCCTCGTAATGGCATTCGATTTAACTAATGCACCAGCAACGTTAATGGATCTGATGAATAGAGTATTCCAGAAGTACTTGGACAGATTCGTGATTGTATTTATTGATGACATCTTGATCTACTCGAAGACTGAAGAAGATCATGCCGAGCATTTAAGAATTGCTTTGGAAATCTTAAGGAAGGAGCAGCTTTATGCGATGTTTTCGAAATGCGAATTCTGGTTAAAAGAAGTAAAATTTCTGGGACATATTATTAGCATTAAAGGAATTATGGTCGATCCAGCAAAGATTGAATCTGTATTAAATTAGGATAGACCAAAGACACCAACGGAAGTTAAAAGTTTCTTGGGATTAGCTTGCTATTACAGAAGATTTGTTAAGGATTTTGAGAAGAAAGCTACGCCATTAACCCAAGTTGACTCGGAAGAATTAAAATTTCGTATGGAATGAAAAATGTGAAGAAAGTTTTCAGGAATTGAAGAACCAACTAGTGACCACACCTGTACTTGTGCTACCAGATGAGCAAGGAGATTTTGTTATCTACTACGATGTTTCCTACTAAGGACTTGGATGTGTGTTGATGTAGCATGGAAACGTAATTGCATATGCTTCTAGACAACTAAAACCTCATGAACAGAAATATCCCACGCATGACCTGGAATTAGCCGCAGTCGTGTTCACAATAAAGCTTTGAAGACGTTATCTTTATGGCGAAAAGTGTGAAATTTACACAGATCATAAGAGTCTAAAGTATATCTTTACGCAGAAAGAACTCAATATGGGACAACGACGATAGCTAGAATTGGTCAAGAATTATGATGTTACAATCGGCTATCATCCAGGAAAAGCAAATTTTGTAGAAGATGTGTTAAGTCGGAAAGAAAGATTAAATATGTTAACTTCTTCAGAATAATTGATCGGAGAAATTGAGAAATTGGAAATTAAGATTCGTGTTCCAAGGGAATCCACTGAAATGAATTATGCAATGACATTTCAACCCGAACTATTGGAAAAGATCCGAAGATGTCAAGAGGAGGTAATGAGTCAAGAAGATGACAGTCTAACAGGAGAAGAAATGACCAGTAAGAAAGATGATAAGGGAATTCTATGATTTTTAACAAGGATTCGGGTACCTAATGTACCGGAATTAAAAGAAGAAATTTTATGAGACGCTCACAACTCAATGTATTCCATTCATCCAAGAAGTACAGAGATGTATCGAGATTTGAAGGAAAACTTTTGGTGGCCGGATATGAAGAAAGAAATAGTGGAATGGGTGAGTAAATGTTATATATGCCAACGTGTCAAAGCATAGCACCAACGTCCAAGCGGATTACTATAACCACTAGATATTCCGGAATAGAAATGAGAACATCTAGCGATGGATTTTGTGGTGGGACTTCCAAGAACCAGAGCAAATCATGATGCAATTTGGGTTTTCATCGACAGACTAACGATGTCAACTCATTTTCTTCCAATCAACGAAAGGTTTTCGCTCGATAAACTGGTACACTTATATCTCAAAGAGATTGCGATGCAACATGCAGTTCCTGTATCCATAATATCTGATCGAGATCCACATTTCAATTCAAGATTCTGGAGACAATTTCGGGAATGCTTAGGTAGAAAATTGAATATGAGTACCGCTTATCATCCGTAGACGGACGGGCAAAGTGAAAGGACAATCTAAATAATTGAGGATATGCTACATGTATATGGATTAGATTTTGAAGGCAATTGGGACGAACATTTACCATTAATGGAATTTTCTTACAATAACAACTATCATGCAAGCATTGGAATACCACCTTATGAAGCCTTATATGGAAGGAAATGCAGATCACCTGTGTATTGGGATGAAGTTGGTGAACGTAAAATTCTAGGACCAAAATTGATTCAACAGAATAAGGAAAAAGTGGAGCTTATCCAGAAGCGACTAGAGGCAGTGCAAAATCAACAACGCAAATATGCAGATCAAACCAGAAAGGATACGGATTACCAAGAAGGGGAGCATGTGTTACTAAAAGTATCACCTTTGAAGGGATTAACCAAATTTGGAAATATAGCTAAACTAAAGCCACGATACGTTGGTCCATTTGAAATCTTAAAAAAAGTCGGAACGATCGCGTACGAGTTAGCTTTACCACCTCATATGCAGCATATTCATAATGTGTTCCATTTAGCAATGCTTAAGAGTTATAATCCTGATTCGAGGCATGTAATAGAATATGAGCCGATAGAGATTCAAGATGATTTTTCTTATATAGAGTAGCCAATAAGAATTCTAGATCGTCAGGAGAGAGTATTGAGAAATAAGT
Organism: Apium graveolens; assembly: GCF_009905375.1. Classification (NCBI taxonomy): domain Eukaryota; kingdom Viridiplantae; phylum Streptophyta; class Magnoliopsida; order Apiales; family Apiaceae; genus Apium; species Apium graveolens. The sequence continues at coordinate 41,156,411 of NC_133655.1, forward strand.
CTGTATCTTTAGTACGAGTTTTATGGAGAAACCCTATGGTTGAAGAGTCAACCTGGGAACTTGAGAGTGAGATGTTAGAAAAATATCCCTAGTTATTTTCTTATCGAGATTCTGAGGACAAAATCCGATTAAGGGGGGAAGGATGTAACGACTGGGAAATTACGATTGTATTATATCATAATAAAGGTGAAATTATGTGTTTTGTTATGTCATTAAGTGTATTTAGTCATTAAGTGTATTTAGTCATAAAATGCTAGATGTTATGTGCTATGTGTGTTCTGTAACGTCAGGGTATTTTCCGAGTATTTATCAGATATTTTATTTTGTGTTAAAAGCTTTCATATCAAAAGTTATACGACCCAAATCTTGTTTTAATAGATGATATTTCAAATAAAATAATTTGCCTTATTTTGACTAGTATGGCTTGTACCATATCGTTATTCTGAACATCCAGTTATTTTAGGAATTTTCTCGTTTCGCAAAAAATGGCTTTTCCGGGTCCCATCGGGTGTCAAAACCCCCACAAAAATCTTATTCTTATTTTAAAAAATTATGGGACTTTCAATTATACAATTTCTTTGTATTTTTGAATTATTCAAAATTTTTGAGAAATTTTGGCATATATATTGTATATATTTGATATTAAAAATTTAAAAGTTAATACTAAAAAATTATTAGTTAATGGCCAATTTATTTTATTAGGTGTAAAATTAGGGCCTTAATTTTAGTTAGGAGTATTATTTTACCTACTATAAATAGCCTAATTATTAATAATTAATTTTAATTAAATTATAAAAAAAATCATAAAACCAAGAAATTATCTACAAATCGGGTCAGGAATTTGGATTCGGGTCGAATAATCAACAGGTGATTTTGATCGATTTCCGGTATCAAATCTAGTCGTGTGAGTACTCAAATCGATGCTCTTGATCTGTTCTTTCAATTTCTTGCATTAATTTCATGTTTTAATCTGTTATTTTTCGATTTTAATTTATAGGCTTTATATTCGAATTAGGGCTTTTTTATTCTAAGGTTATTTAATTGATTTTATGATTAGTATAGCTTCTGTGTGATGTGTACAGTCAATTTATGTATTCAATTTCATCAAACGATTCATGTATGACCGAATTCGATTATTAGGGTTTATGTGAATTTTTGGTTAATACATTTTTGATTTTGAGAAAGCTAAGGAATGTAGGCTGTTAGGTGTTTGATTGTACACTGAACAAGCTTTGATTTGAGCTATTAAACTCAAAGTTTCATGTACAAATTTCTGATTTCAATAGTTGGCCAGAAAATTTTGAGCTTTGATTGGAGATGGAGTTCCAGGTATTATTCAGGGATGTTATGGTCGGAGTTGAGTTGCTTAGATGATTTGGAATTGATTCCAGCTGAAAAACGAACCAAACAGTTACGTTTTTGGCCTAAAAACGGCTGGCCAGAATCTGTTCCGATCACCGAATTCTGGGTAAAATCCGGTCATGTTCTTCAAGACCCGGATTTTGACCCGTTTTTAGAACCGGGTTTTGATTTGTTTTGCCCTATTCCATTTTCAAAAACCTGTTATTTGATTTTAATTTTACTTTTCATTTTTATAAATTATAAAATCAATTTTATTTATTTAAATAAATTGATTAATTAATTAATTTAATTAATTGATTTATTTTATAAATAATACTGAAATATTTTCTAAGATTCGAGATTAAATCTTTATTATTTATTAATTATTTATTAATTATTTAGAAATGATTAATTATTTTGATAATTGGTTAATTTAATTTCAATAATTCATTATAAATTCATTTTAATTTCAAAAATATGGAAAAATCATTTTTAATTTTGATTTTTCTCAAATAATTGTTTAATAATATATTTTAAGTTCAATTTTAAATAATTGATTATTTTGAATAATAAATTGATTTATTCCTATTTATTGAATAACAATTAAACCGTTTATCCGATTTAAAGCAACGAAAGCCCCTAGACTCAGAAAAATAATCTGATTTCATTAAAACTAGTTTTAATCATAATTTCTTTTGAAAACAAGTCGGATTTTGATATTTATTTATTTATATACCCTATTAATTATAGAGATGAGCCCTATAAATTCCAAAAATTAGGAAACATGCCAGATACTGTTCGATAATGCGAATATTGATCCGATTTTGATTCTAAAAATATTTTTAAACATAGAATAACTATGTGACTTATGTGCTATTAGAATTATGTGGTTAATCGAGTCCTAATTTCCAGTAATTATTATACAAGTCAGTTTTAATCGTACGGGTAGACGATATGGGCTACGTGAAGTCGGTTTGAGACGAGAATAAGATACGTGTCGACTAAATGTACATCTTTCTTTGATAGAGACGAAGCCCACAAGGTAGACCGGACAGTGATAGAGAACTGTGGTATATTTGCAGTAAACCACGTCACATTCAAGTTTTTCCCCTATTCTAAATTTCAGAATAGTGAATTGCTATCTTCTACTCAACCTCTTAAATTCAATAAACACTGATAATTCCTACCCACATACACTGGCACACAATTACTATTTTTTTGTTTATATTTAATTTCGATTCCTGATTTCTCTTGATACACTGAATATTCTATTCATATTCCAATATATTACACATTATATTTATCCTGATATATTCCAATGTTGGGATACATCAAAGCATACTGATTGTTCCGGTTGCTCATCTGTGGACTAGATGGTGATGATGAGGATCATGTATACACTTGTTCCTATGGACCGGGAATTGACCGGATCCATGTTTTGGGCTGTAGAGCCTGGGTACCCGAATGGATTTAGACATAGAGGCATAGATCTGCACTATATTCTGACTGATCAGCAGAATATGGGTGCGAACTTGTGTCCAGTCTAGTTTGTTAATAATCGTCGATATTGAACTTCATTATTTCCTTATAGGATTACGTCTTTACAGATATAATCAGATTACTGGTTCATTTAGCTTTCTTATAGTACTATTTATATATTATGGACTTGATGAGCAAATTATGGCTCACCCCTTTTTGTTGTTATTCACTTTGTCTTTTTCAGTCAAGGAAAAGAATGAAACCTATTTGGACTCGCGTGGTAAAGAAGCGGGACCTCTAGCACCAAAGGTGCTGATCCCGATAAAAGAGGAGAGTTTTGAGCCACCCGAGCAGGTGTAGTATAGATATATGTGGTGTGTGTTTGGAATATAATGAATTTATCTTAAAACTTGCTTAGATAACGGTTTGTAGTAAAGAGAGTTCTATAAGATGTTATATTTTGGTTTATAATAAAGATAATGTGTTTTTCTTGTTTTCATACCTCAACCTTAAAAGATCCTGGATATATATAAAAAGGTTAGATATATATTTTTCATAATTGTTAAACAGGTTGGTATTATATTGGAGATTAGCATGTAACCCCCAGATCTAGACCCCAGATTTGGAGGGCATTACAACTTGTATGGAGAGAAGTTCGGGATCTTCACAGACCATAAGAGCGTCAAGTACATTTTAAAATAGAAAGAGCTCAACATGCACCAGAGGAGGTGGTTAGAGCTAATGAATGATTATAATTATCAGATTCTTTATCATCCAGGAAAGGCCAATGTGGTGGATGACGCCCTTAGTAGGAAAGAGAGACACAAGATGATAATGTCTTCGGAAGAGTTAATAAGAGATTTCGAGAAAATGGAGATAGAAGTGAAGGTAATCGGAACCGGTACTGAAAATCTTTTTGAGATTGCAATGTGGTCCGAGTTATTGGAAAAGATCAGATTGTGCCAAGGAAAAGTGATGAATGAAGAGAGGCAATGACTGGAGAAGATATTAATACTGAGAAAGTTGATAAGGGAATAATGAGGTATTCCTACAGAATTCGGGTTCCAAATGTTCAAGAGCTTAAGGACGAGATCTTGGATGAAAGTCATAGTTCGAGGTATTCCATTCACACGGGGAGCACCAAGATGTATAGAGATTTGAAAGAATATTATTGGTGGCCCAACATGAAAAGGGATGTAGCAGAATGGGTAAACAAATATTTGACTTTCCAGAGAGTGAAGACAGAACATCAGAGACCCAGTGGACTTTTATGACCCCTTGAGACTCCCGAATGGAAATCGGAACAAATATCCATGGATTTTGTTGTAGGATTTCCAAGGACCAAATCTAATCATGACACTATATGGGTAAGTATAGACCGACTAGCAAAGTTAGCTCACTTTATTCCAATAAATGAGAAATACACAGTCGATAAACTGGTAGACATTTACCTTAAGGAAATAGTAACGCGATATGGAGTTCAAATGTCCATTGTTTTAGACCGAGATCCTAGACTCAACTCCAGATTTTGGAGGAGCTTTCAAGAATGGGAAGGGACCAAGTTGAACATGAGTACCTTTTACCATCCCCAGACAGATGAGAAAAGTGAAAGGACCATCCAGACGTTAGATGATATTTTAAGAGTTTGTGCAATAGACTTTAAAAGAAGTTAGGATGATCACTTTCCCTTGATCAAGTTTTCTTACAACAATAGCTTTCATGCCAGCATTCGAATGCCGCCTTACGAGGCCCTGTACGGAAGAAGATGTCGATCTCCCTTATATTAGGATGAAGTTAGAGAGCACAAGATGCTTGGACATGAAGTGGTCCAAACGACCAAGGACATAGTAGCTCTAATTAGAGGACGGCTAGTAGCAGCCCAAAATCGACAGAAGAAGTATGCCGATTTGGCCCGAAAGGACAAGAAATATGAAGTATGGGACTTAATGTCGTTAAAGCTATCCCGTTGGAAAGGATTGATGAGGTTCGGAAAGAAAGAAAAGCTATGGCAATGATACATTGGACCTTCGAGATATTAAAACATATTGGGAAGTTAGCTTACTTGCTAGCCCTACCCCCGAACCTGCAACATGTTCATAATGTGTTCCACTTATCAATGCTAAGGAAGTATCATCGGGACTCCAGAAACATAATGGAATACGAGCACGTGGACATGCATCCATACTTGACCTATGTAGAGAAACCAGTGAGGATCACGAACCAAAAGGAGTAGGTGCTTCAAAACAAGGTGATCAAGCTAGTCAGAGTTCTGTGGAAGAATCATAATATGGAGGAATCAACTTGGGAACTGGAGAGTGCAATGCTAGAAAACTATCCCCATTTATTTTCTATCTGATTCCTGGACGGAACCCTTTTAAGGAGGGGAGACTGTAATAACCCCAATTTTTGTAAACCTAATGCATAGTAACTTTTGGTGATTTTGTTGATTAATGAAATTATCATACCACGCTATATAAGAGTTCTGTTATGTAAATTCTAAGATCATATTATTACTCCATAATTTAAATTAGTGTATGTAAAGGTCGTCAGAATTCGAATTTGAACACTTTAATTTTTCCCGAAAATCCACCAGATATCGAAAGAATTAAGTACAGGGTAACATGATTAAAAGGAATCCGATTCAAGGATTATAACATAGGATCATTAAAGGAACATAAGATATTAAGAAAGGTTTAGGGAAACCCAAGTAATAAGATCCCGGATATGATCCCTCAAACGAACAACAAGAATGAGAGTTTAGTGAACTGTAAAATAAATAAGTGACCAAGGATCAAGATTATACAAGTAACCAAGGGATTAACCAATAAATTAGTAGTAATCAAGAGTATTAGAGGAAGATTATGTCATCAAGCCATAAGGACTAGACAAGTGGCAAGAAAATGATGCAAGCTTGATGATGTAAGCATTGGCCAAGATATTTATACAAGAATGATTCTTGGCCAAGTATTTTAATCTTTCAATTAACTAAGGTTAAGAATTAACCTTGCCATTCATCACACATATATCAATTAACCAAGCAAGAAAGCATTCTTTTCTCCCCATTTCACCACTGCTCTCGGCTTTTACAAGAAAAAACAAGGAGAAAAAAATTCCAAACCCTAGCTCTACTCAAGCATAAATTTAGAGGTTTATTTCTTTGGATTCCACATTTTATAACTTATCTATGGTATGATTTTTAAACTCTTGATTCCAAGGCTTTCATAGATTAATAATTCATCAAAGTTTAGGATGAATAGTGTTTTCAAAATCTAACTTTGTGTTTCTTGATTTTGTTTGTAAGATCAAGGTTGTATAAGGATAGATCAAGATTCTTTGAGGATCCCTGGTAACTCTCCACCCTCCAAGCAAGGTATAAAGCTTCAAAACCTTTAGTACTAAGTTTGATTATTTGAGTTTTAATATGGTTTGAATGGATGAGTAGTAATTTGAATGTTTAAGCATGATTTGCGCTTTGATTGTTAAGTGTTTTTTTTATTATGGAGGTGGTATAATACTTGATTAGATTGAGATTCTTGAGCTTGTTTTGACTTAGATCAGTAGTATATGTATGGATCTTGAGTTGTAGTTAGTTTGGTGTTAGTTGGTATTGTAAAAACTTGGGAATCACTAAAGTATAGCCCATTTTTATAGAAACTATTTTTGTGCTTAACTTTTGGACTGGAACACCGACTGTTAATAACTCACCACTACCATTCTTAAATAGGTTGTATAATTAAATATTGCAAGGTGTGGGCTGCTAGGCCCAATAAGAAGATGTATGACATTCAGACCAGAAAGGTTAACATGCTGATCAGGCCTGATGGACCAGATCAGGCCTGATGAAATAAAGAAGGCCCAAAACCCTGATTATTAATTAATTTCGTAATTAATTAATAAGGGAAAAATCAGCTATTGAGAAGAGTCCCGATAAGGATATAAACCCTTACAGATTAGCCTCAAGGGGACCTAAAAGGATAAGGAATCAGTTTCCTACTATCTAGGACTCCAAAGTCCATTCTAATTATGAAACTTGCTCACCAAGTCTCCTATACCAAGTCCAATTCAAGGACTCCCAACATCTATATAAGGGGCCTCACCCCACACATCAGAACTACGTTTTTTGGATTGATTCTCTAATTCACAGAGATACATAGGCATCTCGTAAAGGCAGAATTAAGCTACGAAATACGAGAGCAGCCATTAAAGGCCTTGAGCTCCCGAATCTTAGTAATAAATACAGCAAATAATAACCTTAGTTTTTTATCCATAACATTTGGCGCCGACTGTGGGGAACGCACAACAACTACCATGGCGAGAACACGGAGAACAATTAGAGCTCTAGAGGAAGGAACACCATCAGGGACAACCCAGGTGATTTCGTCAACCGTGGAGATTCCTCCCCATTCAACTTATGCATCTACTCAAGGGGAAGCCCAGATAGGGGCAACTCAACCTCAGCCACAAGGTACAACTCCCCCAACTATTCAAGGTACGAATCCTCAAGTTCAACAAGTACATGTACCTGTGAATTCTCGACCCGTCGGGTATGAATATTCAACTATTGTTACTACTAACCCCCCTTATGGGATGCCCCTTCACCCTGAGGTTGGAGGAAGTGGATATGCTGGGCGAAGTGAAGCACGAGGGCAGTCGCCCCCTATATACGAGGTTTGGCTCCTATCCCCGAGGATCGGGAATTTTCTGGTCCTTACACTGAGAGAGACTCCGAATCTTCGGATGATGTAGTGGCCCCGAGAAGGAGGCGTCCTGGCAAAGAGCCAATGGCCGATGGAAGGCAACGCCCTCAAAGCACCCCAGGGGCGAATCCCCAAGAAGTGCAGGAAAGGATCAGGGCTCATGAGGCTGAGATCCAAAGGCTGAGGCGTGATTTGGAGGCTCACCAGGCCACCAGACCCCAGATACCTCCTAGGGGGAGAAATCCTCCTCCTGTCATAGACCTGGATGGTCCGGTACGAAGAAGGGATGTCATCCCAAGAACTGATCCAAGCAATCTCCTTCCCCTTGGAGATCCTGATGATCCAACTCCACCCTTCACAGAAGAGATAATGAATGCCCATATCTCAAGGAAATTCAAGATGCCCACTATCAAAGCCTATGATGGCACGGGAGACCCCGCTAATCATGTTAGGACATTCTCTAATGCACTGCTGCTGCAACCCGTGAATGATGCTATAAAGTGTCGGGCCTTCCCTCAAACCCTGTCGGGTATGGCTCAAAGATGGTACAGTCGCTTGCCCCCAAACTCTATTGGATCGTTCAGAGAATTAAGTCAGGCTTTTATTAAGAAAATCATCAATGGAAGAGTCCATGAGAAAAGTTCAGCATCTCTTATGAGTCTTGTGCAGGGAGCTAAGGAACCCTTGAAAGATTACCTGAATCGTTTCACAAAGGAGGCTTTAAAAGTCCCGGACCTTGATGATAAGGTAGCCATGATAGCACTACAACAAGGAACTAGGGACGAGTTTTTTAAGATGTCCTTGGCCAAACGTCCCCCTGAAAGCATGTTGCAGCTCCAAGAGAGGGCAGGGAAGTATATCAAGGTTGAAGAAAGTATGAGGAAGACCGTAGTAAATAATGAGCCCACTGGAGGCAAGAAGCGGAAAACTGATTTAGAATATATTGCAAAGGACAAATATCCTAAAACCGAACAAAACCCTGATTCAACCCCCAAGAAGGGAGGACCTGGGCAAAAGTTCACTGAATACGCTAAGCTGAATGCTCCTAGAAGTCTGATTTTGATGGAGATTGAGAAAAATAGAGATATTCGCTGTCCTAAGCCCTTGAAGGCTAATCCCGCCAAGCTAGATAAGAGCAAGTATTGCAGGTTTCACATGGATGTTGGCCATGACACCGATGAGTGTAGGCAGTTGAAAGACGAAATTGAGTTTTTGATTCGAAAAGGAAGATTGAATAAGTATACTGGAGATGGAGGGGACAGAAATAATAATGGAAGGAAGAACTTTGAAGATCGTAGGAGGGACCAAGATAATCAGGGGCGGAATCCCCAACTTAGAGGGCCGGTTATAAATGCAATTTTTGGAGGACCGCGACACCCTCGAGGACCTGTGATAAACACGATCTTTGGAGGTCCGACTGCTGCTGGATTGTCCAAAAATTCCAGAAAGGCATATACTAGGGAGGTTATGCATATTGTTGGAGAAGCCCCGAAGAGGGCCAGGACAGAAGTAACATTGGCTTTTGATGATTCTGACCTAGAGGGTGTGAAGTTCCCTCATGACGACCCGCTGGTCATAACACCGATAATAGGAAATAGCCCGGTTAAGAGGGTCCTTGTGGATAATGGTGCTTCTGTGGATATCTTGCTCCACGACACCTTTCTAAGGATGGGGTATAACGACTCCCAGTTGACACCAACCGACATGCCGATATATGGATTTGCTGGAGTAGAATGTCCTGTAGAAGGTTTAATCAAGTTGCCAACCACCATAGGTACGAAACCAAGGCAAGCAACACAGATGTTGGACTTTGTGGTAGTAAAGGCTAGTTCGACCTACAATGCTATCATGGGAAGAACAGGGATACATGCCTTTAAGGCAGTCCCTTCTTCTTATCATTCAGTTATGAAATTTCCGACTCGAGATGGGATTGGAGAAGAAAGAGGAGATCAAAAAATGGCAAGAAGCTGTTATGTGGCCTCTTTGAGGGCAGATGGAGTCGGGGGCAGGTTCTTCCTATTGAGGATATGGATGTCTGAGAAAATGATGAGAAGAGAGGAAAGCCAGCAGAAGACTTGGTTTCAATTCCTTTAGACCCCGAGAATCCTGAGAAGATGACTTTTATTAGAGCCACATTAGAGGAGCCCCTTAGAGGGAAGTTGGTGAAATTTTTGCAAGAAAATAGTGATGTGTTTTCTTGGTCAGCAGCTGATATGCCGGGCATAGACCCGGGGCTGATTACTCATAAGCTAAACGTGGATCCAAGCAGGAAGACAGTGAAACAAAAGAAAAGAAATTTTGCCCCCGAAAGACAAGAGGCTATAAAACAGGAAGTAGAAAAGCTCTTAGAGGCTGGTTTCATTGAGAAGATTTAATTTCCGGAATGGTTGGAAAACCCTATAATGGTAAAGAAGGCTAATGGGAAGTGGAGGATGTGAATAGACTTCACTGACCTGAATGATGCATGCCCTAAAGACTGTTTTCCATTGCCAAGGATTGATACTTTGATTGATGCCACTGCTGGGCATGAGATGCTGAGTTTCATGGATGGATTTAGCGGATACAACCAGATCAAAATGCATAAGGATGACATTCCAAAGGTATCATTCATCACTGACTTTGGTGTTTATTATTATCTTGTTATGGCATTTGGTCTTAAGAATGCAGGAGCCACCTATCAAAGGTTGGTAAATAAAATTTTTAAGGACCTTATTGGAAAGACTATAGAAGTCTATGTTGATGACATGTTAGTCAAGAGTCTAGTAAAAACTGATCATATAACCCATTTGAGGGAAGCTTTTGAGGTCCTGAGGTACCACAAGATGATGTTGAATCCTACGAAGTGTGCCTTCGGAGTAGGATCTGGGAAATTCTTGGGATTGATGGTCTCAAAGAGAGGAATTGAGGCTAACCCCGATAAAATAAAGGCGATCCTGGACATGGAACCACCAAAAACTGTCAAGGATGTTCAGAAGCTCACAGGAAGGGTTGCTGCGCTGGGACGATTCATCTCCAAGTCAGGAGACAAGGGCCTATCATTCTTTAAATCACTAAAAAATATTAAGGACTTTGTATGGAGTGAGGAAAATCAGAAGGCTTTCGAAGAATTGAAGAAATATATGGCGCAGGCCCCGTTGTTGGCCAAGCCATCTTTGAATGAAGTTTTATTCTTGTACTTGGCTGTTTCAGAGAGCGCCTTGAGCGCAGTGTTGGTTAAGGAGGAGCTGAAAGTCCAGAAACCCGTATATTATGTCAGCAAAATTCTGCATGGTGCTGAATTGAATTGTTCAACTATTGAGAAATTTGCTCTAGCCTTGATAATGGCTTCGAGAAAACTGCGTCCTTACTTTCAGGCTCATCAGATTGAGGTGCTAACAAATCAGCCACTGAGAAATATCATTCACAGTCCCAAGGAAAGTGGGAGATTGACTAAGTGGGCGATAGAGTTGGGAGAGTTCGATCTCAAGTATAAGCCGCGAACGGCAATAAAAGCCCAGGCACTAGCTGACTTCGTGGTGGAATATACCATACCCAACCAAGAAGTCGGGGGGCAGGAAGATACCATACCACAAGATAAGGGAGTCGATAATGGGGATAGAGAGAAGAATGATAAGGAGAAAGAGTATTGGGTTCTCTATTTTGATGGAGCATCAAAAACAAACTCCAGTGGAGCAGGATTGGTATTGCAAAGCCCTGATGGGTTCTTAATTGAGTATGCTATGAAGCTAGACTTCCCAACCACAAACAATGAGGCAGAATATGAAGCCCTGATAGCTGGTCTTGGCCTAGCTGGGACACTTAGAGTCAAAAACTTAAAGGTCCGTGGAGACTCGAAGCTGATCATATCCCAGGTAAAGGGAGAATTTGAGGCAAGGGATGATACGATGGCTAAGTATGTCCGCCTAGTAAGGGCTGTGATGAGCCAATTTAATGAGTGCCATGTTGAGCACATTCTAAGGGAAGAAAATGCTTAGGCGGATGCATTATCAAAGTTTGCCTCATCGGAGATAGAAGAAAGTTCAGGAAGTGTGTACTTCCGTGTTTTGAAGACTAGAAGCACATATATTAAACTTGTGGCTCCTATAGGCCTGGGGACGTCGTGGATTGATCCTATTAAGGCTCACATTCAAATCGGTTGGTTGCCAAACGATGCAGCTAAAGCACGGAAGTTAACTGTTTGCGCACTAAGGTACTCTTTGATAGATGGGATTCTTTACAAAAGATCTTTCGTGGTTCCTTACTTGAGGTGCCTCAGGCCCGATGAGGCACGCTTGGCTCTTGAAGAAGTACATGAAGGTATTTGTGGACAACACTTGGGGGGCAGGGCCTTGGCTCATAAGATAACCCGTTTAGGCTTTTATTGGCCAGAAATGATGGCTGATGCCAAAGAATATGTGAAGAAGTGTGATCGCTGTCAGAAGCATGCACCAGTTGTTAGACAACCCCCCGAGATGCTGACCTCTATCAACTCGCCTATTCCCTTTGCTATGTGGGGGATGGATATTCTAGGGCCTTTCCCTATGGCCACGGCACAAAGGAAGTTTCTGATTGTAGCCATTGATTATTTCACCAAGTGGATTGAAGCTAAGCCCTTGGCCAAAATCACAACTAAGCAGGTTACACAATTCCTGTGGGAAAACATTATGTGCCGATATGGATTTTCCCGTATCCTCGTCACTGACAATGGAACACAATTCGACAACGAGGAATTCAAGAAGTATTGTGAGGAAAATGAAATTGAGTTACGGTTCACCTCTGTGGCTCACCCACAAGCCAATGGGCAAGCGGAGGTAGCGAATCGAATAATCCTGGATGGACTAAAAAAGAGGATAGAGAAGTCAAGAAGTAATTGGGTGGATGAGATACTTCCCATATTATGGGCCTGTAGGACTACCTGTAGGGTCACGACTAGAGCAACTCCCTTCATGTTGGCATATGGGGCAGAGGCAGTAGTTCCCGTGGAGATATCACATTCCTCTCCAAGGATCCGGGCTTTCAATGCAGAAGAAAATGAGGAAGGGCAGAGGTTAGCCCTGGATCTAATTGATGAAGTGTGAGATGAGGCACATGCAAAGATAGTGGAATACCAGAAAAAAGCTTCGTTTTATTATAACCTAAGGGTTAAAGAGAGATTCTTCAAGCAAGAAGATTTGGTATTAAGGAAAGTGGAAGCTTCTGGTGTAGGACAGAAAGGAAAACTTGCCCTAAATTGGGAAGGGCCGTACAGAGTCAGGAGCGTTCAGGGTAGAGGAACCTACAAGCTGGAGACTATGGATGGTTTTGAAGTCCCGAGAACCCAGCACGCGCAAAACCTGAAGGTTTATCACGTGTAAGATAGTCAATTCTCACTTGCCATTGTGACAAGTAGGTTTAAAAGCACCTTGAAGCTTTGCTTGCGTAGGATTTGATATTCCAGTAGAATTTACATTGTCTAGTTATTATTGATTAGGGTCGAACCCATGCTATGTAAGGTTTTGGAAAACCAGACTTCGTATTAAGAGTTTGAAATTATTTCAATCTAAGGATGTTTAAAGTTCAAATGCATATTAAATATTGTAAAGATAAAGTAGAAAGAGGCAAGTAAGGAAAGCAGCATATATTATAACCCTAAAGGGTAACAAAGTTCTGACATAAAACAAAGTTTACATATTGTCTAGAAAGAAGATATACATAAAAAAACTTAGGCCTCGGAAGCCTCGGATTCTTCGGAACCACTATCCGAAGTCTCCTCGGACGTCTCAGTTGTCCCCTTAGAAGTCCCCGTAGAGGTCCCATCAGAACCACCTTCGGATGCTTTGGATGATGCGGGAGACACTGGATTCTGAGGCGCAGCCCTTGGAGGCTCTTCCACTCTGACCTTCTTCACAGCAGGCGCAGAATCTTCTTTGGAAGAAGTCTCCTCCTCCCCAGAGCTGGACTCGAGTTCTTTCCTCTTGTGGCCTGGACTCCCTGAAGGGCCGTCTTTGATCAAATCAACCATCTTATCAGTAACACCCCCAAGCTCCGGGACTCGCACAGGGCAAGGAAAGGAGGACTGCTCAAGGATTTCTGGAAACTCATCTTGGACGACCTCTACAGCAGCATCCCAGCCTTTTTTATAGCTAACTGGGTGAAGGAGGGCATCGTTCTCCACCATCAAGTCTTTGAACTCCTGGGTGTCAATCCAGTCGTCAAAGGCTTTATCTTTCTGCGCCTTCAGAATAACATTTTCGGCCCGGGCTGTTTCCAGGTCAGAAGTGGAAGAGGCCAGTTGAGCTTCAAGGGCCTCTATTCTCTGGTTGGCCTCCTCCAACTTTTCTTAGCATCTTCCAGGCCAACCTTCCAAGCCTTAGCTTGGTGAATTGCCCCTTGGAAATGGGTGTTAGCCTGCAAGAGAAGCAGCAAAAGTATGAGAAAAGAAACATGAAAAGGCAAGTATGAAGGGCATAGGTAAAGGACGTACCGTCGCCAAAGCCTGGGCTCCGAAAAGCTCATTCCCCTCTAAGTCCTATTGAAGGACAAAATCTTGATAGTCCACCGGGGAGATGGAATGCTTAGACCATTCCTTGGACAGCGCCGTGCTGCCCACGATTGAATCCTTGCCCCGGATCCCCCAAGCAGGTTGAAAATAGGCCCCTGGCCTCTGCTTCGTGCGCAAAACTTGGCTGGGGCCTTCCTCGCTTGGCTCCGTTGCTTGGAGGAGGAACTCAGGGAAGCGGTTACCAAGGCGAGGGTCTTTAAAGACCTTTCCATCCCTCTTCATCCTGGTTGTTTCCAGGTCCTTAGGCTTGGTAGCCTCCTCAATCTTCTCAGCCACTGCAACAAATGAAGTAAGTTGAAAAATCAATAGAATAGAAAATGAAGGAAGTAAAAAGGAGGTAATGAAGGGAACTTACTTTTCTTATGGATGGGCGAGAGGCCGCATTCTACCAGGACCGTCTCCCGGATAAGGTCCCAAGAATGGGAAGTCCCATTGTCTTGCGTAAGGAGGTTGAAAGCTCTAGCCTCCTCCTCAGTCAAAGTTATATCATTTGGGCTCCCATCTACGGCCAGACCAAAGGACGACCGAAACAGGGTGCCCCAATCTCCGGCTTCCCAAACAATGAACAAAAAATCTTTCTTCCACCCCAAGTTGTTGTCGGGGATGGACTTCCCATTCACAATATGGGGAATAGTGGGGCGCTGGTTTAGAGAAACCCAACCCGGACTTTTATCAGGGCTGTTTTTAAACTGGAAAATTTTCCTGAAAACGGCAATGGAAGTAGGGACCTTGTGCTTGGCACATTGTGACAGGTAACACATAATAAGCCTCCAAGAATTAGGGGGGAGTTGGCAAGGGCTGATGGCCACATCAGCCAGTAACAAAGGAATGAAGGGATGAAAAGGGAGTCTGATACCTGCCCTTAGAGTATCCCTATAGACACATAGCGCGTCCTTTTTCCACTGGCAGGCCCTGTCGGCCGGACCTGCAAGAACCAGCTTAAAAGGTTCCTTGATTTTGAAGCAGCTGCTCAACTTTTCCAGCTCCTTGGGATCCCTTAAGGCACTAATATGATCGTGCGCGTCCAGATGCGCATCAGACGGGACTCGTCCCCTCGAGTATTGATCATGTCGATTAAAGAAGTGTACCTCGATCGGATAGGGAACTCATTGGACTTTCTAGCCACGTTCATCTTGGCCAAGCGAGTCATTTTCTTGTCAGCCATCTGCAAAAAGGACACATGCAGGATATCTTAAAAGGGCACATAATAGAAAAATAGACGCGAAAAGTAAAGGGAGGGATTTTACCTGAAGAAGCGCTCCTAAAAAAGGCTTTGAGCTCCGACTTGCTGTTATTGCTCTGAGAATCTTAGCAGGAGGAGAAAGAAGAAAACTTAGAAATGAGAAGGTGAGGAGTAGTAGCCTCTCCTCAGTCCTTTATATAAGAGGAAAAGGAAGTTGAAGGGACGAAAGCCCCTTAAGGACAAAGGCCCATAGGAAAAAGCCCAGAAAAAGGAATATTCCAGAATATTCCTAGGAATTCTAGAGGATTCTAAACAGGGAATATTAAGCCCAATAAAAGAGGCCCAGTAAGATTTGGAAAAGCCCAATAAAAGAGGCCCAATAAGATTTGGAAAAACCCAATAAGGCCCAATAAAGAAGTCCCGGCCCAAATCCAATTAGGATTTCGAACATACAATACCTTAAATTGAAGCCAAATGAAGAAGGCTAGTAGAAGACCAGGATTCAGGTCGAAATCCAGGTCGTGAATCCTGCCCGAAAACTTTCGCGCAGGCACCCGAAAATAACGGGTAAAAAAGACCAAGATTCAGGTCGAAATCCAGGTCGTGAATCCTGCCCGAAATTTTTCGACTAGACACACGAAAACAACGGAAATAATAGGACTGAATTGAGGTCGAAACTTCGACCAGGAATAAAGTCGAATAAACCAAACATCTTTCAAGAATGGGGATTAAAAACCCAGGTCGAAGTTTGACTAGGATCCTGGTCGAATTCCAGGTCGTGGATCCTAGTCGAAATCCTTCGACCAGGAAGCAAGAGAATCAAAGAATTTTCGAACAGGATTCAGGTCGAAATTTCGACTAGAATCCTGGTCGAAATCCTAGTCGATAAAGGGGGTATGTATTCAACCTAGATCCAGGTTGAAAGTTCGACTAGGATCCTGGTTGAATTCCAGGTCCTAGATCCTAGTCGAACTCCTTCGACCAGGATTGCAAGGCTGCCTCTTACTTCGACTAGGATCCTGTTCGAAATTTCGACTAGGAAAAATCTAGAAAAATAAGGATAAAACCTAGAAATTAAGAGAAAAATCCCGGAATTAAGGGAAAAGTTCCTGGAAATTAAGATAATTCCTGAACAAAAGGAACAATCATTGTAAACGTGTAGGTTGCTCCACACTTTACGCAAAAACGAAACCCTATAAGGGAATGAATAGACATAACTTCTGCGAAACCTAATCAATGTTTCCCAAAAGCTGGGGGGCAAATGATAGGGATAAATAAATCCTGATTGTATAATTAAATATTGCAAGGTGTGGGCTGCTAGGCCCAATAAGAAGATGTATGACATTCAGACCAGAAAGGTTAACATGCTGATCAGGCCTGATGGACCAGATCAGGCCTAATAAAATAAAGAAGGCCCAAAAACCCTGATTATTAATTAATTTCATAATTAATTAATAAAGGAAAAATCAGCTATTGAGAAGAGTCCCGATAAGGATATAAACCCTTACAGATTAGCCTCAAGGGGACCTAAAAGGATAAGGAATCAGTTTCCTACTATCTAGGACTCCAAAGTCCATTCTAATTATGAGACTTGCTCACCAAGTCTCCTATACCAAGTCCAATTCAAGGACTCCCAACATCTATATAAGGGGCCTCACCCCACACATCAGAACTACATTTTTTGGCTTGATTCTCTAATTCACAGAGATACGTAGGCATCTCGTAAAGGCAGAATTAAGCTACGAAACACGAGAGCAGCCATTAAAGGCCTTGAGCTCCCGAATCTTAGTAATAAATATAGCAAATAATAACCTTAGTTTTTTATCCATAACAATTTTGATATGTGTATCGCTTTAATCCGATTTACGATTTAGGAGAAACAGCCGTTTTAAGTAACGGTGTTTCGCGAGCGAACCCCCACCCCTCGAGTAACTTTGAGACCATGTTTAAGGCCCCTAAAAGACTAATCGGAACACGAAATAATTATGTAAAGTTTTTTAGGCAGTTACTAAAGTCCTCGCGAAAGAGTCTCCTTTAAATGTTTAACGGTTAATTTTATAAAAATGGTGGAGCCGAGGGTACGCGAGCGACTAACGTAAACCTTTAAGCGTGAAAGCGAGCGTTAAGGTATGTATGAGTAAAGTCTAGTTTCTTAAGCGACCTAGGATTGATTCCAGCTTATGTTGTTGTTTATAGGTTACCGAACTCACCCTAAGCTCATTTCCACCCCAGGACACTCGACAAGTTTTCTACCCGTATTATTGTTGTTGTAATTATATATATATATATATATTGAAATAATTGCATGAGTATTGTTAGAAAAAATCTTGCAAGATATATATGCATGCATGTTTTGAAATCGTGATATTTCATTATCAAGTACGATTGCTTTAAAGTAAAGCTTGCATAATACCTATGCTAGTATTTAATGATATTTTGTGTATCCCCTTAGAGTAGGGCATACAAGTTGAACATTTTACCTAAACCGGGAGGCGATGTTCTCGAGTATATTATATATAGTTTTATCAAAATTATTAATGGAACAATACTTGTTCGATATTTTTAAATTATAAGTGAATATTATTTTATAAATATTCATTAAGATTTCTATTACGATTAAAGAATATTTTAATTATTTGAATAAAGATTATATTTATGAAACTTATTTTATTTTATTAAATGAATATTAGTTTTGAATAATCATTCGAGGACTTATGACTCCGCTTATTTTATTAAATAATATTTTTTATTTCTTTAAAGAATAATGTTTCGATATTCGCCTAGTAATTTTAAAAATGATTGATATCATTTAAATCATCATGACTTTAAATATTTTCAAAGATTATTTTCGAACTTATCAAAAAAAATTTCAAAAGTATAGAGAGGACCCAAAACTCCGTTTTTAAGTTCAAATCTTTTTTATGAAGGTGATTTAAATATTCACTCAAAAATAGGGGATCCTGCTCAGTGTTTTATTTTTATATTCGCAACAAAGTTGCTGAGTAGATAAATAAATGTTTGATTACCTACCCATCATTCGGGAAGTAAATTCTTGGAATAAGTTTAACTCGGTAATAAGCATCGCTTGAGAAATATTGGTTAGTTTCCCTTTTCCAACTAGATACGGCTTCTTGGTAGAGTCCTATTAACAAGTTTCTACTTGGGGAAATAGGGAGACAAACTTTACGTTGTAGGGTACCTATCAACAAGCTAATATACGCTCGGGGAATGATGATCAACTTCGGATTCCAATTATAAAGATAGGATTCTTCAAGGAACTAGAACTTCTCGGAACCTAGTGTGTCGGGATAAGTGGAAGAGGCTGTGGTACAGTCCATCAAATTGTAGGAGGGTGTGGGAAAGTCCGGCATAATACCCTAATACTGCCAGGGTGATGACCGAACATAATTCATCCTTCTACTAGTAGTAAAGTCAAATTATTGATATATTTCCTGATCGGCAAGGTACTGTGGTTTATTCCAGAAGTTCCCTTCTTTCTTCAAAATTTAACTTCAATACAACTCAGTATTGTAAAGCCCATTAACTTATTTATCAAAAGAGTTGTCAGTAATTGAGTAATCACACTTAAATAGTGCTTTGAACATTCCCACTTATATAATACCCTTATTATATATTATTTTTGAGACTAATTATACTTTGACCAGTAATAGTTCAAGTAGTTTTTCTGAAAAGATATATAAGTATTGAAGTATTTTGTAACTTCATCATTTAAACTTATATCTAGTAAATGATTGTCTTATGCATAACAAAGATTTTCAGAAAAACCATCAATAAAGATATTTTGCATTATTAATCATAATATACAGGTTATTTTGGTGAGCTGTTTTGCTCACCCTTGCTTCATTTCTTCTTCACACAACAACATCTAGGAAAGATGGCCAAACTCAAGCAGACCCACCAGAAGAGCGTGGGAAGCGTTCCGCGTCTACCCGCTGATATCTTAGCCGCCATTGCTGTAGAGGTAGATCTATCTGTAGTTTAAGCTTTTGGGAATCAAATTATATATAATTATAACTTGTGTTGGATAATGGCAAAGAACTGTAAACTTATTAAGTAATCATTTTAGGTTTATAATAACTTTTAACTTATGGATTCCAACGACTATTACTTATTTCAATTTCATCTTCGAGACTATAACGTGTTGTGGAGTATGTATTATTGTGGGTTCACAGCATATAGTTATTTATTTTTATTTAAGGTTAAATGATATTAATGGAAAGAAGGACCGTGACAACCCGGATCCCCGACCCCGGATCTGGAGGTGTTAGAACTTCGATCCTATAAATCAGGAACTGACAGTAATCATTCTATAATTCTTGGGACTGTATATATCAGCATATCCTGATTTACTCTGCAATATTTACATCAAATCACATCCTCGCACCTTGACAAATCCTGATGCAGATCCTGACTGCATGCAAGTCCTGACTGGTTGACAGATCCTGATTTCTCAGTAAATCCTTATTATGACTTAAAAAGTTTTTCTAACAATCTCCCCCAATTTATGCTTTATAGAATAAGCATAAATTCTATGGTTCTGTCTGATGCGAAAAAGAGGAAGGCAAAATGTGAAGTGGAATGTAGAGCATACTCAGTTACTGATGTAGATAGCAAGTTCATGGTTCTTCATAAACCCTTGAGTATCTCTGTACAAATGCCTTGACTCTTTCATAAATCTTCTTTCTAAAAAGCTAATTCAGTCTATTCTTAAAATTTCTTTGATGGTCAGTTTCATTAGACATCTAATATATGGCAGCTCTCAGATGTCCAATTGGAGTCCTTTCAATCATAAGCTCATACATCATCACATAGCATGCCCTTAGACCATCAAGATTTAGTGTTACTTGCCTTGAAGTGAGCACAATTTCAATCACAGGTGCACCCCTCCCTATGTTCACTTCCTGATGTCTGAAGTTCAAGTATATGGGAACATAATGTCCAAGTATCCATAACCTTTATCTCAAATTCTTCTTTTGATGGTTTAAAATATTAAGTCTGACCATTCCTCGGATGCTTAATTTTCAACCATTAGAAGATAGTGAATGCCTTTCCGCACTTTGGTTAACATCATTAACAGTTCATCAGAAAAAAAGTAGTTGGACTTGATTCCCTTCTAGCATCAACAAAATTTTCTCCTTTGGTTATGAGCCATCATGTTTATCAGTGATAATTTTTCACTGCTTTACGCTTGTAAATATGATCGATTGTAATTTCTTGACCAAGTCTATCATCCAAACTGAAATTTAGCATTCTCGAATTTATGAATCCAGCTTTCTGATGCCCAACACCAGCCCTAGTGTGTGGCCCCAATAGTCTGAGACATTTTTCTTATCTCAAACATGAATGTGTATTATCACTGTTGTCCACAACTGATTCATCTTGATCATCCATCCTTATTACTCCAGGAACAAAATTTATATCTCCAGTACATTTCAACTCATCAATTTTCTTCCATTTATAATCAATCTTTCTATTTGGAAAATAAGTCCTTTTGCTTTTTCCTTTTCTCAAGCTCTTTTGGATTTGTAATTCTCCATCTCTCCCTTCCAGATCTCCATAACACGTTTATGAATTCTTGATTTGCTCTGTTAACTGCTATCCTGATCTTTCCTTTTTCTCTTCTTTCCTCCTCATCAATCTCAGTCAACATAAACAGATAAGATTTGAAGATTTAACAACATCAGGAATTAACAATTTGTCAGGATCAGAAACTGAACTGTCAGGATTTATAATGTCGGGATTTCCTGTGTCAGGATTTGACTCTTCAATATTTGTGATGCCAGGAGCTTCTTCTATTTGAATTTGTCTTGTTCTTCTAGATAACTGAACTTTAACTTACTCATGACCTTCATTTCAGTACATATTGAGAATTGGTACCTCTATTAGTCTAGTTACATGATTGAGAATTTTTTTATCAATAAGCATTTTTAGAGCCTACGACTGAGATGTCTCAGATATTTCTTCAATCATGACCCCACTTGATCTTGTTCTTCTTTGAGAAGGAACAATAGATTGTTGATTATTTCTAGGAATTCTTCCTCTTCCACCTCTTCTACCACTTTTAGGTTCTCTAGTTCCACCCCTTCCTCTAGATGGACCTTGATTTGAAGTTTGTAGTTGACTGAGAATTTTCTCCTGCTGTTTAAGCATTTCTTCATGAGACATGAAAGGAAATTCATCATCCAAACAATTACTTAACTATTAGGTCACACAACACTGTAGAAGGGGGTTGAATACAATGTAGAATACAATAAAATCTATTTCGAACACAAGTAACAGTAAACAGAAATATCCGATATAATAAAATCTGTTATAATGGAACTATTCTCTCTCAGTGATGAACAAATATCACGAGAGATGCTAGGTTACAATGTATAATCTTCTCGATAATGATAAGACATATGGTGTAAACCTATGTCTATATTTATACAGTACACAGTTACAAGATAACTTCTAATTGATATGGAATATAATTCTGTCTCCTAAAATATATCAATCAGATATCTTATACAATTATTCCAGTCCTCTAACTCTTTCCATGCATATCTTCTTTTTGTATTAGTCTCGATCTTCTTTCCTGTAAATTAGCTTCCTTCCTTAACTATTAGTCCTCCAGTACTTAAGTTCTGATATCCATCTTCTGATATTATCTTCTGATAATCTAAGTCCTGATATCCTTAAGTTTTAACTTCCAGTAAGTACTGATTTCAATAAGTACTGATATTTCCTGTTTGTTAAGATCTGAAAACTAAACATGAAACATATTAGACATGACATCTCAAATATATCTAACAATCTCCCCCAACTTGTAAATTGTGCAAAATATAAAAGTTAATAGATTTGATGATGTCAAAAAACATTTAAGTTCAAATGCAATAAGAGTTTAGTAAGACTATTAACTATAACTTACAGTCCTTTTAGCTTTACCAACTTCACTGGATCAATCTGAATCTATAATGATTCTTAACAAAATCTCTTACCAGCTTGTCTTCAGCTTTCCTCAGAATTTCAACTAACTGTGCTTTGACCTGCATCAGTTCTTCATCTTTACAATCACCAATCTGATAAATGGCAGTTCTGAGAGCTTGAATTGATGTTCTTTCAAGTCCATCACCAAGTCTGATAACTCTAGGATGTGAAGAGTTTTCATTATAACATAAGCATTTTCCTTTCAGAATAACTTTCACCTTAGTTGAATTCTTCAGCATAGGAATTTCTCTTCCATCATCTTCAGTAATCATTGGTATATACTGAGAAGTCTTTGTACCAGAGATTCTGAATAGATCTCTTATAGCCTTCAAAATGTATTTTGACTATCTCCTTGTAACATCAAATTTTACTTCCAGAAGATAGTAAATATGTTGAAGTTCTCTGACAGACTTCTTTAGCACATCATTATCAGCTAGTCTATAAGTTAATCCATCATAAAGAAATAAAATCAATTTCTCCTTTAGATTTTCCTTATCATGAGCATCTATGACGATTTGAGCAGACAACACCTTATCAAGGTGCTTTTGTTAGTAACTTCTACTCCTGTTTGTATCTTCTCTTCATCAGAACCTAATCCAGCTTTATCTTTAGGTTGCTTGGATCTCAATCCAAATGTTGCAAGTTGATTCATCAAAAGATTGGATTTTGGTTCAACTGGAGTAGCTTTCTTCCATAACAGCTTCTTCTTATCAGCAATTATCATATTTTCCAAATTAACTTGATCAGAATTTGATGTTTCTTCTTTAGCTTGCTGTTCTTCATTCTGAACAACTTGAGCAGTGTCAGAGGTTATTTTAGATTCTTCAATTACCTTTTTTCCTTTCAGAATTTGAACAGTTTCATTTTCTATCAAATCATCATCTTGCACTGTAGTTTGATAGACTTGAATGGAAGAACTTATCTTTTTCTCAATTTTTAAAGGTTCACCAACCCTTTCTTTCCCTTTTGACTTAGGATCAATCTCAGTTTGTGATCTAGTCTTGGACTTTGAAATCTTAGATTTTGACTTTTCCCTGATCACAATGCCTTTTTCCTTTGGCCTTGGAGGTTTCTTTGCATAAGAAGCTTTAGACTTAAGATTTGTCTTCTCAGCAGCAAATCTAGCTTCTTTCTCTTTGAGAGTTTCCAAATCCATTCCTGGATTTTGTTTCAGAAATAATCTTCTTGCTATCTCCTCATCAAGTGTCTGGATTTTAGGATTTTTGTAATAAACAGTAGTCTGCTTCCCCTTTAGCTTCAGAGTTTATAAAAACTTCTGAGAGTCTTTAGATCCTGACTGAATCAGAATATCAGAACTTGACATCAGACTTTTCTTATCAGAACTTGACTTTAGTCTTTTAGCATTCACAGCATCAGAACTTGACTTGTTCTTTGTAGAAGATTTTCCTTGATCTTTTCCTTGACCTCTACTCTTATCAGAATTTCCCTGGTCATCACTTTTATCATCTTTTTTCTTCAGTATTTCAGTAGGTGAGCATTTGGACAACTACCTTCTCCCCCTTTTTGGCATCATCAGGAAGTAAGAGAGAAAGAAGAAGTTCAACCGAAGATTTGATTTCTTCCAATTGAGCTTTCTGAGAAACTTGGTTAGCCAGGACATCATCAATTTGGGTCGTTGCTTCTCTTGAATCTTCTCAATGGTTTCAATTTTCTCAAGAGTAGGTCTGATATATCTGTTCTTGTCAAGCTTAATCTGTAGATCTAGCTTATCAGCATGTTCCTTTAGTGTATCAACCTTCTCAAGAGTAGAAGAATGTAGACCTTGAAGATGTTTGGTAGATGGAGCAATGATCTTGAGTTGTGTCTTTAAATCAGCATTTGTGAGCAACTCATCAGCTTTAGCAATATGCTCTGTCAGAATGTTAGAACTTGGAATGAAATCAGTGTCATTCCACTTCTTGGTCCACTCCAAACCTCTGTGAGTATCCTCCCAAGGAATAAGTGCTTCCTTTTCAATAAATTTCTTCACCAATTCTTCCTTTCCTAGTATAGGAACTGGAGTCTCAGTAGAATCACTATCTTCAGAACTTGAGGAAGACTCATTATTTTCTGAAAACACAATAGTGTGGGAAGCAACTGGAGATTCAGGAA
Organism: Apium graveolens; assembly: GCF_009905375.1. Taxonomy (NCBI): domain Eukaryota; kingdom Viridiplantae; phylum Streptophyta; class Magnoliopsida; order Apiales; family Apiaceae; genus Apium; species Apium graveolens. The sequence continues at coordinate 41,180,733 of NC_133655.1, forward strand.
CAGCTTCATTTAAATTCTGAACATCAGAATTTATCTCCAGAGCTGGTGTGGTTGATGTAGATGGTATCTCAACATTTAAAATTGGAAAATGAGTTTGAAATTGCTGAGCTTCTATAGATGGAGCTTCCAGATAAAGAACATTTGGTATATTCATATTATGAATATCTATTTCAGAATTGTCAGTGTGTTCTTCAGCATCATCTGTAGCTTTAATAGGTGAGACAGGAGGGGTTACAACTGTATCAGTAGCAGTTTCTTTGGCTTGAGCTGGAAGGGCTTCAATAACAATTGGTTCTTGTGAGATCAGAGATTGATGATCCCCTTCCTCAGCTTCTTTAGTATCTTCTGATGGAGCCTTATCCAAATACCTCCTAGCTTTCATTTTCTTCAATCTCCTTGCCAATGAAGGAGTTGCTTTAGCAGCTTCAGAACTTACAGATTTCTTTTTCAATGTATCAGAACTTTGAGCAACAGTTTCTTTCTAAGAAGTAACGTTCTCAGCTTCAATTATCACAGGTTCTGATGCATGAACCCGTGCTTCAATTGTTTCCTCAAATCAACAAAATTTATTATTGACCATAATTGTAATCAAAACATTCATCACATGATAAAGTTAAAAATAGATGAAGTAAAGATTAACAAATTGCAATTAAACATGCACAGTCACATAATTTGAGAAACAGAGACTAAATCTTGCAATTAAAGAAAATTTCATTAATCTATCAAACGAGTACATTTCATGAAATTTATCGATTACATGCAAAAATTACAAGATAGTCCTATTCTAAGATTCTTAACATCAACAGCCTTAGTCTTAGTCTAAGAAGCCCTAACGACTAGGTCCCCATGCTGCTGATAAAGAGCACTGCAAGATGGATGATCCGTTCTTGCTAACGGAGAGCCTCTCTCCTTTCCCCTTCCAATCGATCAAGATGGAGGTGGTAGTCCATCAAAAAGAATAAGAGGTCTGTGTGAACCTCTTGTGGAACAGTTCCAGAGTTCTTTAGGAATGGCGGTGACATGCCACTCCTGTTTCCAGTCATCACAACTCAACTCTATATTAAAAGTTTCATAGTTCAAGAAAAAGTTGAAACGAACCATTTTTGTTTATGAATAAGAAAAATGATGAGAAATAAAAGAGAGAGTGAGTTTGTGAGAAAATGGAAGATGATTTGGTTGGGATGAATAGTCAGTTTAAATAGCCAATGGAATACCAAGGGACGCGAGGACTGTTTAACGATTAAGAATAAAAATATTGATGCCTCGTCTCCCTAGACCGATGTGTAATAATAACAGTCAGTAAAAAGTTAAAGCAAGAGTTAATGAGCACGTAAGATAAACAATAATTATTGTGCACATGCAGTTTTTCAAGACCAACACGTTTATCACTAACCCATAATGATTATGACTATTTTTATCTTACCCAAATATATTATGATTTAAATATGACTGTTTCAGATTTTACCACAAATAAGTCAAGTAAACAATAATGCCACGTAAGCATCAAGGATTTCATCAGGATATAATATCAGAACTTAACTTATATCAGATTTTACCAGTCATCAGAATATGGCTTCTGAACTCAAAAAGTGAATATCTTTTTCTGTGATTCTTCATACAAATACTGGCTTGTTTTCTTCAAAGTTTAATCATCAGAACTTCCATTAGAATTTGTCCTCGGAATTTGTGCAAATGACACTTAACTGTTTGTCAAAAACAACTTAATCGCCACATTAATTTTCATCATTCATATGGAGTGAAAGTGTGTGCATTGAGCAAAATATCAGATAAAGATTAAAGTCTGATAAACTTCAGTACATCTTAGAAATAAGGCATAACTAAGAAAAGTGCTTAAAATCTGTCATCAATCATGAAGTCTACTGTAGAACAAATTTATGCAAGAGTCCACCTCAACTGTTTGTGCTCATTTTATGCATCTTTTAAAATTCCTTTTTACAGTGGCTTCTCAGTGTAAGTGAGTCACGACTGCTTATCAGAATTTATGTTGTTGTCAGAGTATTTCTCCAGTAATCAGAGAATATGAAAAGTCACCAAGAAAATTTATTTGATTTTCTAATGCATATTACTTAATACCAGCAATGCACTTGGGTCTTCCCTTCCACATATTTACTCTAGATCTCAAAGGAGTACCTGACTTTTCTTTTCTTTTCTTTTCTTTTCTTTTGATAAGTGAGGCTTATCAGCATTTAGTTCATCCTTAAGATTTACTGACATCAGAATCTAACAGATAAGAAGCAATAATCTAGTTTGTGACTTAGTAATAAGATACACAAAGTAAACTTGACTAAGCTCAAAAATCAGAATTTGCTTGTGTTAATGAGTTTCCATATAAACAACTAATTCAAACATGGGACTTCTAGTACGAATTTCAATTTTAAGCACATATTATATGAAAGTAAAACAATCTGTAAACACTGATCATAAAGTCTGATGCATGAGAACAAAAACTAAGCAGATTTTGAGAAAGAACCTGAAACCATTCCGAGTTCATTTACCAGTCTTGTAAAAGTAGTTTCACATAGTGGTTTTGTGAAGATATCTGCTAGTTGTTGATCTATTGGAATAAAGTGCAATTCCACTGTACCTTCCATCACATGTTCCCTTATGAAATGGTACCTAATGATGATGTGCTTTGTCATTGAGTGTTGAACTCAATTACATGTCATAGCAATAACACTTTGATTATCACAGTAAATAGGGATTTTAGAAAATTCTAACCAATAATCCAGTAACTGATTCTTCATCCAAAGAATCTGTGCACAACAGCTTCCTGTAGCAATATATTCTGCTTCTGCAGTTGATGTGGATATTGACTTCTATTTCTTGCTAAACCAAGAAACCAATCTGCCTCCAAGAAATTGGCATCTTCCACTAGTGCTTTTCCTGTCTATTTTGCATTCTGCAAAATCTGCATCTGATTAACCTATTAGCTTAAAATCTGATTCTCTAGGATACCAAAATCCCAGATCAGCTTTACCCTTAAGGTACTTGAAAATTCTTTTCACAGCCATTAAGTGAGATTCTCTTGGATCAGCCTGAAATCTTGCACAAAGATAGGTAGCATACATGATATCAGGTCTACTTGCACTTAAATAGAGTAAAAAGCCAATCATACCTCTGTAGCTAGTAATATCCACTGGTGAACCAGTATCCTTATCTAACTTGGTTGCAGTGGCCATGAGAGTGGATGCTGTTGAACTATCATGCATTCCAAACTTCTTCAGTAAGTTTCTGGTGTACTTGGATTGACAGATAAAAGTACCTTCTTTATTTTGCTTGACTTGAAGGCCCATAAAATAACTAAGTTTTCCCATCATACTCATTTGATATCTTGACTGCATTAGCTTTGTAAACCTCTCACAGAGTTTGGCATTTGTAGAACAAAATGTGATATCATCAACATATATTTGTACCAAAAGTAAGTCCTTCCATGATTGAGGTTGAACAATGTTTTATCAATTGTACCTCTGTGAAATCCACTTTCCAGAAGAAATTGAGCTAAAGTCTCATACCATGCTCTAGGAGCTTGCTTAAGGCCATAAAGTGCTTTATCAAGCCTGTAGACATGATTTGGAAATTTTGAATCTACAAAGCCTGGAGGTTGTTCAACATAGACCTCTTCTTCCAATTCTCCATTAAGAAAATCACTTTTCACATCCATTCGAAAGACTTTAAAATTTTTGTGAGAAGCATAAGCCAAAAAGATCCTATGGATTCTAATCTAGAAACTGGTGCAAATGTTTCATCAGAATCAATACCCTCCTATTGAGAGTAGCCTTTAGCAACTAGCCTTGCTTTATTCCTTGTAATTATGGCATCACTATCAGTTTTGTTTCTGAACACCCATTTTGTGCCAACAACTGATCTGTTCTTTGGTCTTGGCACTAGGGTCCAGACTTTATTTCTTTCAAATTCATTTAACTCTTCCTACATTTCTTGCACCCAATCAGCAACTTGAAGAGCTTCTTCCACTTTCTTTGGTTCAGTCTGAGATAGAAAAGAATGATAGAGACATTTATTTGATATTGCAGTTCTAGTTCTGACACCTGCTTCAGGATCTCCAATAATTAAGTCAGGTGTATGTGTTTGGTCCACTTCCTTACAGATTGAAGTTGACTTCTAGAACTGGATCCTTCCCCATGATCCATGATGTCTCCATCAGCATTTTCTGATGCTCCCCCTGTAGTTATGCTCTCTGAGACTTCAGAATTTGACTTGGATCCTTCAGGATTTGAAGTATCAGAGCTTTCAGAATTATCAGAATTTAACTCATCAGAACTAGATGAATCAGAGTTTGAAGAGCCAGTGTCAGGTTCTGATGCTTTTTTAGAGTCTTGAGATGTGGTAGGATCTTCAGCTTGCTCCCCCTGCACAGGTGCATTTTCCTTTGGAGTTGTTACCAAAGATTCAACGACATCAGTACTTACAGGTTCAGAGTTTAAGTCATCAGAATTTACAAAATCAAAATTTAAGTCTTCATTTTCAAATCTCAAATGATCGTGATCATTGAAATCTTCAAGTCCAGTAATCTTCTTGTCATCAAAAGATACATTGATAGATTCAATGACAACTCTTGTTCTTAAATTGTAGACTCTGAAGGCTTTTGTGGAAAGTGGATATCCAACAAAAATTCCTTCATCAGCTTTTAGATCAAATTTTAACAGCTGTTCAGGATGAGTCTTAAGAATAAAACACTTGCAACCAAATATATGAAAGTATTTCAGATTTGGCTTCTTTTTCTTCACCATCTCATACGGTGTTTTTCCATGCTTGTTTATGAGTGTTGCATTCTGTGTAAAACAAGCAGTCTGTATAGCTTCAGCCCAAAAGTAGGTTGGCAGCTTTGCTTCATCAAGCATAGTTTGTATTGCTTCAATGAGAGTGATGTTCTTTATTTCTACAACTCCATTTTGCTGTGGAGTTCCAGGTGCCTAAAATTCCTATTTGATTCCATGCTCTTTGCATAACTCTTCCATGATCGAATTCTTGAACACTGTGCCATTATCACTTCTTATAATTTTAACAGAATCTTTGACCAACTTATCCAGCTGTCTGACATGATCAGTTAGAGTAAATGCAGTTTCATTCTTCTTGTGCAAGAAGTACACCCAAGTGTACCTTGTGAACTCATCCACTATAACCATAGCATATTTCTTCTTTGCAATAGACATGACATTGACTGGACCAAATAGATCAACATGCAGTAGGTGATAAGGCTCAAAAATTGATGACTCAATTTTACTCTTGAAAGAAGATTTTCTTTGTTTTGCCTTTTGACATGAATCACAAAGGCCATCAGGAGCAAATACTGATTTTGGAAATCCTCTCACAAGGTCTTTCTTTACAAGCTCATTTATGTTGTTGAAGTTTAAATGAGAGAGTTTTTTGTGCCAATTCTAGCTTTATTCAATTGATGCTCTACTCAACAGACAGATTGCAGAACCATCAGTACTTGTTGAAAGTCTGGCTTCATAAATGTTACCATGCATGTAACCTTTCAGAACCACTTTGCCTGTAGAATTGCTTACAACTTCACAGTGTTTTTCAAAGAAATCCTCATGATAACCTCTGTCACAGATTTGACTCACACTAAGCAGATTATGTTTAAGTCCTGAGACAAGAGCTATTGTTTCAATGATGACATTCCCAAGATTAATATTGCCATATCCCAGAGTTTTTCCCATGTTGCCATCTCCATAAGAAACTTCTGGGCCAGCTTTCTCCACAAAGTCTGAGAGCAGGGCTTTATTTCCAGTCATATGTCCTGAATATCCACTATCCAGTACTAGGATGTTTCTCCTGTTGCCCTGCAATCACAAAGACCACTGATGGTTAGTTTTAAGGACCCGGACTTGCTTGGATCCTTTGGCCTTTTTAAGTTGTTTAGCATTTGCAGCGGATTTAATATCAGAGTTTATGCTAACATGTTGTTTATCAGAACTTATATCAGACTTTGCTTTAAATTTTACACTAGAAGGAATTAAAGCAACTTTCTTCAAAGAATGTTTTATTTGATAGTAATCATAGTATAAAATATGATATTCCTTACAAGTATAAATGGAATGCCATAAACTACCACAATGAAAACAAGGATTTTGTGGCTTAAACCTAACAGACTGACTCTTAACTCCTGACTTAGGAGCTAAAGAGTTTATATTCTTATTCTTCCTGCAAAAAGAAGCAAGATGGTTAGAGTTTCCACAGTTATAACATTTCTTTCTAAGAGCATTAGGAACAGGCATATAATTATTACTTTTATTCACACCTTCCTTACCATTCCTATTTTTCCTAGCTGCTTTAACCTTGTTGACATTCCTTATTTCTTTCAGCTTATGCTTAAGCTGCTTCTTAGTCATTAAACCTATGTTGACTTCAGCTGGTTTATCATGTTCTAATTTGTCAGAAGTTGACTTCTCCTTAACTTCTGTCACAGACTCTTTAATCTTTTCAGAATCAGACTTTACAGTTTTAGCTACAAGCTTGACAGGATTTACATTTGGCTTAATAGTTTGTTTAACAACAATTGGCTCGATTTGTTCAGTTTCGTTTTCACTTTTATCATCTCCATAACCTAAGCCCTCTTTCCAGTTTCCACTACTTAATATATTCTGAGTTGTTCTGCCAGAGTTAGTCCAAGTCCTGATAATCTCTTTATCTTTTTCTAACTCAGTTTTTAGAGATTTAGTCAATTTTAGCCATTCATCTCTAACATAAAAAGCATCATATCTCTCTTTCTGAGTTTGATGGAACATAACTAACTCCTTTTCTAAATAATCATTCCTTTTCTTAAAAGCGAGATTTTCAGAAGTTAATCGTTCACATGTTAAATTTTGATCTCTGTAGCTAATAAACATGATTTTAAGATATAATCTCAACTCAGTAATATCATCAGTATGAAAGGCATAAGTTGTTTGAGGTACCTTTAATTCAGCAGTTTCAGGGTTGTCATCAGCATATGCCATCAAGGCATAGTTCACCTCATCTTTAGAATCTAAAGAGTCTGTCCAGCTTTTCTTCTTTGTGACAAGTGCTTTGCCTTTATCACTTTTTCCTTTCTTGCAGTCAGGAGATATGTGGCCTTTCTCACCATAATTGTAGCATTGACATTTGAGTAATCTCCTCTGTTAGACTTTCCTCCTCTGCCTTCAGATTTTATGAAACCCTTCTTATCAGTACTTCCACCTTTCTTGATAAACTTCTTTCCCTGGCATCTTGTCTCTAAAGCATCCCATATCTCCTTTGCAGTCTTGCAGTGAATTACCCTATTTGACATGACATTATCAATGGCACTATGCAGCAAATGCCTTACCTTTGCATCCTTGGCAATGGATGAGATATCTTCAACTATGTACTCACTTTTCTCCTTTGGTATGGTCTTTGATGGCTGATCTGGAACTACAACAGAGAGCTTGGTTGGCTTATGTGGTCCTTCATTAATTCTGTCAAGGTATTCTGGATCTGTAGCTTCCAGAAACATAGCCATCTTCACTTTCCATATGGGGTACTCAGAAAGTCTTAGTATGGGAACCCTTATAGTCTCATATCGACTGTGGATTTGAGTCTTTTGAGTTTCTTCAGTTTTGGCGGGCTTAGTTGGATTTTCTGCTTCTTCAGACATGATTGTTTTGGATCTTTACTGTATGTGTATTAACAGATAGGCTCTGATACCACTTGTTAGGTCATACAACACTATAGAAGGGGGTTGACTATAGTGTAGAATACAATCAAATCGATTTTGCACACAAGTAACAGTAAACAGATATATTCTATATAATAAACTCTGTTACAATGGAACTGTTCTCTCTCAGTGATGAAGAAATATCACGAGAGCTGCTAGGTTACAATGTATAATCTTCTCGATAATGATAACACATATAGTGTAAACCTATGTCTGTGTTTATATAGTACACTGTTATAAGATAACTTCTAATTGATATGGAATATAATTCTGTCTCCTAAAATATATCAATCAAATATCTTATACAATTCTTTCAGTCCTCTAACTCTTTCCATGGATATCTTCTTTTTGTATTAGTCTCGATCTTCTTTCCTGTAAATCAGCTTCCTTCCTTAACTGTTAGTCCTCCAGTACTTAAGTTCTAATATCCATCTTCTGATATTATCATCTGATAATCTAAGTCCTGATATCATTAAGTTCTGACTTCTAGTAAGTACTGATTTCAGTAAGTACTGATATTTCATGTTTGTTAAGATTTGAAAACTAAACATGAAACATATTAGACATGACATCTCAAATATATCTAACATTAACTCTTTTATCCTTATGGTAGAGAGTTACAACATCATAACCTTAGTTTTGTAGGTCTTGTAGAATCTCTGAGCATCATCAGGATTATCAATGATCACTTCATCTTCATGAGGAATTGCATATACATTTTTATTTTCCATCAGTATTTAAGAGTGGGTCACTGTTTAAGTCCTAATAGTCGTTGTTGCACCATATTTGGAGATATGAGTTGACTGTGTGGTTTGAGTTTGAGTTTGAATTTCATTTCTAGATTGAACCACCACAGCATCAGAGGTTCCTGTGCCTTGATTTCCACCATCATTATCTGGATTGACATCATCTTTACTCAATTTTGATTCAAGTGCACATTTTGTTTATGCTACCATCTCCGCCCCTTTTAGCATCAAGACTCTGTAATAAGGAGAAAATGGCATCCAATTTCTAATTTGTAGCATGTTGATTGGCCTCAATGGCAGTTAGTTTTTCATTCATCAGCTCCTGATGAGATTCCATACTCATCATCCTCTTAACCAAACAATTATGCTTATTTGTGCCTTTGATGGTCACAGAAAGATCAGTAACCTCTTATTTCAAAATCAATATTAGAATATTTCAAAGCAGAAAATAGAAGAGTGCATCCCTTTAACCAGCATAGTAATAGCCTTCATAATATTTTTCAGCTCAGGATTAGCAGTGGAATTGACCGTATGATCTACTAGTGTATAAACAACATCAAAGGAGATTCTTTCACTACCAAGCTTCCAAGAATGACTTCATTCATGAGCCCTATGAGCATTTAGAGTAGCATGACCGTATGAAGATCCAAAATTAAAATGTTTAGAAGCTTCCAAAGTAGCTTGAAGCTGAGCATCATCAGGATCATCATCAGAATCATCAGAATTGCTACTATAGTTGTTAGGAATATCATGAATATCAGGAACTAGATCTTCAATTTTGCCTTTAAGTATAAGATCAGGAATTGACTTAGAAGGCCCAGTACCCTGTGATGAACCTAAAACAAGAGAACAAGTAACACCTAAATCTCTCTTTTCCTTTAAAGTGATCTCATAACTTCTCACACATATATTATTGTTACGAGTAATATTTTGCTCACTTTTCCACTCAATACTACCTCTCCTTTTGCCAGTATAGGAGACTACCACTCATAAATTTTATTTTTTATTAAATATTTTCTAACATTCTCACTTGAAAGGCTCTGTTCAATCACAAATGAAGAAATAATAGATGTCAAAGAAGAGTGGTTTACAGTCACATAAATAGGGGTATCGTTATGCAAAGGTCTATTTATAATCATACTAACAAATAAAGTAGAGAGTGAAGTAGAATTTGTACCTTAAGCACTTGTATCCAATGGAAGAGCAGTGATTAGAGTCACTACGATAAATCCAGTATTATTCTTAGCAGTAACAAGTTCAATATCAGGATCTGTATTTGATGCTTCAGGATTGGGTGCATCAGGATCAGGAACTGCTGTATTAGGAATTGACCCTGTATTAGGATTTGTAAGTTTGTCGGCATCAGTACTTTATAATGATGATTCTTGTGTGATTAGAGGTCATGAAGCTGCTTCAACCCTTTGAGTTGAAGGTTCTTGTAGGCTTCCCTCAACGATAGGGTCATTGATCATATCATCCAGTTGTGCCAAATGCTCCTAATGAGCTTTCCTTCTATTGGACATGCTCTTGAATTGTAGTCTCCACATAGTCAGGACCACCTTGAGCAATATCAAGAATTGTCCTTTAAATTGAAAGGCCTACACTCTCACTTTGAGAGAGTGGTTCTTGTGGGATAGAAGCCTTAACAGCTGCACTTTCACTTTGAGAAAGTGGTTCTTGGGTGATGTGCTCTTTATTTGGAGATTGTATCTTAGATTTCTTTCTCATGAAGACTCATTTATCTTCAGCCTCTCTCTTGCTAGATTGATCAAGTCGAAGTTCTTTGGCTAACTCCTTCAACCTCTCAGCCGATACTTCAATGAATTTAGGTGGAGGTGAGTCAGGAATTGATGATTAGTCAGGAATTCGAATCAATACAGAAAGTGGTGTTGTAGCACTATCAGGATTGATGACTGTGTCTTGCTTGGCTTGAAGCATTTCATCCAGCTTTACCAATTTTCTCTTTTACTTTAGAGAAGAATCTCCAACATTAGCCAGTTCATGCCCTTCAATAGTACTAGTAACCTCCAATGGTTTAACATTCAACTTGAAAAGAATAGGACCTTCATCACTGTCAGTATCTAATTCTGAATCAACAACACTTCTACCACCTCTTGTTTTCTTTTTTTTTTTAATCCAATGCACGTTTAACCATAGTTCCTTATCGAACATGTTTCTTAGTTCCAGACAGCCTTTTCTTTCCACCTTATACCTCCTGTGTTTTTGGTGAAGGTAAAACAACCCTTGAACTTGATTGTCCTCCTGACACATCAGTTCTAGCTGGTTTAAATTGTACAACTGATTCCTTCTGGGAAGAATCAGAGGTGGAAATATGTTTGGCTTGGTGTTTGGAAACGAAAACACTTGGGCCAGGAACAGGGTTGGATGTGCCCTGTTTCACAGTGTCAGGATCTGACAAAGAATATCTATGTGGCATGACCCTTGTCAGGAAATGCCACACCTCCTTAGGTAAAACAATCCTGCCAACAAATTTATCTTTCCTTTTGGAAAAATCATGCATAGATTTTAATGTTATTTGGAAAATTAAAATCAACTCATCATCATCAAAAGAGACATCACGTAAAATATAACGACTCGCATTTTTTTGTTACTAAAAGTGTAATTATTGAATAATTAAATAAGTAAAATATGTGTATTGGTTCTTTCAGCTGTCTATTGCCTTATTATTATTTATGTGTGGTTTATTGGTGTTCGAGGATTATTTGTATAATTAATTGCTAATTAGTATTGTTTTGTTTTCACTTTTAAGAGTGATTTTATTGAATATTTATTTTCATAACTATTTGAATTTTTTTTAATTTTTTTTATGGTTTTATAATTTCAATAATTATTTTTGAGAATTTATAAAATTTAGAAATCAATATTTCATTAATTATTTATCTTTAAATAATTTTCTGATTGTAATTAAGAGTAAATTCAGTATTAAATCCCAGAATGCTTCAAAAATTACGAAAAACATAATTTCTTAAGTTCGGAATATGTTAAGAATTTTAAAAAAAATCTGAAATTTTTTGGATTAAATTCACCCCCATGTTTGTTCGTTAAATCGTTAAATGCGGGTAGTTGCGCATTTCGGAAATAGTTTAAAAATTATGAAAATTTTATTTTATTAGTTTTTAATTATTCCAGGAATTTTAAAATTGTGTTGGTAATTATTTGGGTTATTTTCACCCGTAATTTGGGTCGTTAAATTTCAAAATACGGGTCAGGATAGAGCTTCAAGAAGGCTATACTAATCCTTTTTAGTACGTGGAAACCAAAGCAGAGGTGTGGAAGTTTTTTATATACATGCCAATTGTTGATTTTCAGAGGAATAAAAGAAAGAAAAAAATAAAAAAAAATAAACACAACATAAATCTCCCTGTTTCTCCTCACTCTCTATCCCTCTCATCTTCTCTCTCTAACTTCTATCTCTCACGTCTCTCTCTTCTTACCCACCCTGCTTTCTTTCCTTGCACAAATGTGCCTCTTATCTCCTCCTTATCTCTCCCTTCCCGTCCGATGAGTTGTCGCCTTGTAATCTGATTTTCCAGCGACTGTTCGTCACCGCTTCTTGCTGCTGCGCACTTGAATGCGCGTGTTGCCATTGTATATATGTGCTGGTGTATGTATCGCTTGTGCTTGTGTGTGTATCGATTGCGTGTGTGTTTCGATTGTGTATGTGTGTGTGTTCAGTGTGTTGTGTGTGTGCCGAATTTGTGTGTTGGGTGTGCGGAGGCGCGTGTGACACACGTGAGTTCTGTGGTGGTGTTTGTGTTGCTGCTTTGATTACCTGATTCTGTGTCTTCGAATGTATTTTTCATTTATTAATTTATTTATTTAATTTATGCTGGAAATTATATGAGTAAATTGTGTGATGTAAAAATAATTTGTGCAGGAAAATTATTTATCGGTGGAATTCATTTGGAAACCACAATTAATAACGCACCACCGAATTTTACCACCGTCGACAATGAGCCTCGGCGTGTCGACGGTGGACGGTGATGATTTAATTCTGAGACCTACAATTATAAAAATAATTAATTTAGATTAGGAAGTTATTTTTAAAATGAGAAATATTTATTTGGTATTTAAAGATTGTATTGAGGTTTGGGTTCCGTACCTGATTTGGTTGAGATTATGACATCAATTATGTTTTCACGGGTAGGCCGCTAAACAGAGGAGACGCTGCCCGATTTATGGGAAATTAAAGTCCAAAATACGGGGACATATCATGTGATTATTACTAGTCGAACGTATATAACTATATAATTATAAATATTTACGAAATGACGGGTATATGTATTTTCTGAAAAAGATTATCGAACCGAGTTGTAAATGCGTAAACCTTAATTATTATGTGAGTTATAGTAATGCGTATAATTACGAGTCAGGTTTTGATATCGTTTGGGTTGAATTCATAGTGAGGATATGTCAAACATAACTGGTCATCTAACATAGGATATTTTGACTTTGTAGGTTCTAGTCCGAGGACCCAAGAGTTGATGTCGGACTAAAAATAGCCTATTGGTCAATCGGCAAGCTCAGCAAGGTTCCAAGTGAAGGGCCTAAGTGTTGAAGTTGGGTCCAGGATAATCTAATGGTTAGATGATAAAGCCCGAGTTTCCAAGTCAGTCAGAGGTCAATCAGTAATAGTTGTAAAGCTCTAGAAGGCAAGTACACCTGAACAAATCTTTTACGGTTCAGTATATATGAATAACTGTTGATTTAAATTGCGTAATGGAACATAATGTTTTATGTTACGTATGCCCTGTATTTAAAAATGTTGAAAAGTAACTTCTGAAAGTACCTATCTCTAAAATATGATTAAAATGGAAAAGTTTCGGAAAGTGTGCTGTGATTGAATTATTTAAAGAGATAGGTAAAAGTGGTTTTGAAAACTGGATAAAACGAATCAGATATTCGATAACGGTCGTAAGCGGAGAAGTCGGTTGCGCGCCATATTTAAACCGCTTAGTCTAGCATAACTTATCAGAGACCTAGCCAGTCTCTGCGCATCAGGTTGATTTGTATGAAAGCCCGATCAGCTTTCTTAGACGAATTATATGATAGCCCGGCCAGCTATCCTAGATAACTTGTGTGGAGGCCTGATCAACCGTCCCCAGATAACATCCAATATATATCTGATTTGGGTTTTGTGGTTCCTATAACGGAACAGATGGTTTTGGAAATGAAAATAGCATGCTAAAATTGGACTCTGGTATTTACACACAGCACACGACTGATGTTATTGTTTTACAGAGCATGCTGGTTGCTGATATCCAGTTTATTCCTGTTTTACTTGTAAACGAGTTATAATTTATGTTCCTAAATTTATTTTTATAAACTGTTTACTTGTTATTAATATAGTGGTACTGCTACGAAATTGATTGCTCACCCTTGCAGAATGTTTTGTATATATGTATTGCAGATGCCTAGGAGACTCTTCCGTCGTAGTCAGGGCAGATTTCCAGTTCCTTCTATACCGGGCTCCTCTGAGGTTGTTGTGTCAGACCAGATGTGGTCTGTTGAGTTGTTGTATTAAGTTAGTTGTGTCTGGATTTTTTTGAAATATGTTGGTTGTAATAGTTGTGTAACCTAAGTCATACTTAAACCTGGAAAAGATCTTGGTAAAGGGTTCGTGTTTATGTTGTATTAATAATGAGTTCGGTTGTATTATTTGTGGTTTGTTGATGTTCCTGACGTCAACTCCTGACCCTAGGGTTGAGGCCGTCACAGTGGTTTCAAAGCTACAGGTTTAAGTCCCTGATTTAGGTTAATAGTAGAGTCAAAAGAGTGTAGAAAGGTTTATATAAAGGTGTGAGTCAGCAACTCATATAGAGGAGCGAGTCTAAGATTTCAGTTGAGGGTTTCGAAGGCATAACTCTGGCATCTATTAAGAGTTTGATGGAACTGTTCTAATTTTTAATGTCTCCCTCGTATATGTGTATTATTGGTAATGTCCGATAGAGATTCCTAGTTCTCCCTCTCGAGAAAACGAGTCTGATCGTGAGAGTTCAGCTTCTGAGTGGACTCTTGTTGTGACAGCTGAAGAGACACCAATGTTATTCCTAGATATCACATATTCTATGTCAAGTGATGTTACTAGACCGAGTGTGTGACCTCGGTGATTTCAGATAACATGATAGTAGTCGAAGGCTGCTATGACAGCCAAGTCTCGTAGTGTTTGTGGATCATTAATGTTATTTATATCTTGAAACCTTGCACACATTTCTTAAGATGCATTTTGGTTGCCAAAGTAATTGTTTACTATCTAATAAGTTGTTTGTTTTCCCGTAAGAAAGTCAAAAATTGAAGTAAGCAACTCAAGGTTGTGTCAATTCATCATGATCTAGATTCTCCTCCCTACCTATAAATTTTCTATTTAAACATTGTTTCCTACCTCAATAATTCTATCGGTTGATTGGGGCGGATAATGCATATGATTTGATTATTTCTCTGTGTGACAAAGGGTCTGGTTGGACGCCACTGAATTATGTGTTGTAAACTGTATGGTACTAAGACTGGCCATCTTATGTACTTATGTTTGCTCTCAGTCATATCTATATGTCTTCTTCACATATCCTTCCTCCATAATTAATTCCTTGATTTCAAAATTTCATTCCATGGCAAAGAATCCATCAGTAACCTCTGTAGTTAGACAGTCCTAGTTATTGGAAGTAAACAAAAAATGGTTGTCAAGAGGAATAAAAGTTCTATATCAGGTTGCCATTTCAGAATAATCGCAACAGAGAGGATTCAGGATTCAATGGGAAGATTGCAGCCTTATAAAAGTTAATTCAGTGATGGACGAGTCACTTGCCGGTCGTAGGAAATCGCCCTTAGAGGAATGGTTTGTTGAAACTCGGACTAAGGTGCCAATGTGATCCAAATTCTTAAGTTTGACTCAGCTTACGAGTTTCCACATGTAGGTTGTGGCAGATATAACCAGCTCAGTTTTGTTATGTATCAGATTAGTTTAGTTGTGGTAATTTTAAGTAGTGGTGGGATGTTAATCAGTTGCTCTTATATTGAGAAGCTATACTATGATGTCTAGTATCTTTATATTCCATTTTTCCTGCACTGTTGTTGATTCTTCTACTATCACTATTGCTATTATTGCTAGTGTTGTTAATCTAGATATCTTTTATAAATGGACCCTGATAATAAGGACATGGGTATTTTGATTGGGCAGCATTTTCCTGATATAGGTGCACCATTTGAATGGTGATATTTTATGTCATACATTCTTGTTATGTTTTTGAATAAATCCCCTGTTATATTTCTGGAAAATGTCACCCAAGAAATCTATCAAGTCTAAAGGAAATAGTAGTAGTTTTGTTGAGGGTCCAGCTATAAACGAAATTCTAGATTTGTTGCGCCAGTAGCAACAACAACAGCAGCAGTTAATCCAACAGATTTAGCAGCAACAACATCAGCAAAGAGAGTTGAACCAAACTATCAGTTTTAAGTCCTTTCAGTCTGTTAAGACCCCAATATTTAAGGGCGAAGTGGAACCTGTTTCTTCCAGAAATTCGCTTAAAGAAATGGAAAAGGCTTTTACCCTCACCCAAGTACGTGATGGTCTTAAGATGGACTATGCAAGTTATTTTTTTAAGGGTGGGGCAAATTATTGGTGGGAATCCACTCATGCATTGGAAGGAGAAGGTCCTATTTCTTGGACAAGATTTATAGAATTGTTCTTGGAGAAGTATTTTCCAGATTGTCTACAGAATCAGTTGGAAGTTGAGTTTTTAGAATTGAAACAAGGTGAAATAAGTGTGTTGGAGTATGAGGCAAAGTTTACGGAATTGGGCCGATTAGTTCCTGAGTATGTAAGTACAGAGACTCAGAAGGCAAAGAGGTTTCAACAAGGGTTGAAGCCTGAAATTCACAGTGGAGTTATGGCGTTGCAACTCAAGACATATCATTCCGTAGTTCAGGCCTCCCTAGTAATTGAAAGTGATCAGAAGTTGGCCGTCAAAGAAAAGGGTGATAAGAAGAGGAAGTCTGAGGGTTTTATTGACAAGGAGGATCAAGGAGAATCCATCCAGAAGTTTCAGAAATGGTTTGACCAAAACAGGAATAAAAGATTTAGGAGACAAAGTTTCTCCCAGGCTAGGCCTAGTGCTACTTCAGCTGCTTCCACTCCAGCCCAGTCATTCAAGTAGGCAGTGGATTAAAATTCATGTGGTAGGAGAGATAGTGGTACGTGCAAAAAGGATGTTCAATGTTTCAAATATGGTCATAAGGGTCATTATGCGTCAGAATGCAAGCCATAAAATCCAGGAGTTACTTGTTACAACTGTGGGAAGGTTGGGCATATTCCAAGGAGCTTTGGAACAGCTACTCAAGGTACTTCATCCCAAGGACCAACATCCAGCACAGCTAGGGCCAGAACCTTCAAAATGACCAAGAGATCCAACGCCTAGGACTCGGACGTAGTCGCAGGTACGCTTTCTCTCAATTTCGTACATGTTAAAGTTTTATTTGATTCAGGAGTGTCTAAGTCCTTTATACAAAGTAATGTGTGAATAAAATGGATTGAGGTCGGAAGACTTAATCGAGCACTTGACCATAGAAGTGGCCAATCAGGACGGAGATTCAGTGAGTCATTTCTATCTTAAGTGTCGATTAGAAATCCACAGGCATTTCTTTCAGCTGATCTGATACCCTTCGAGCTAGGAGAGTTTAATGTGATTCTAGGAATAGATTGGTTGTCCTAACATAAGGCCATTATTAATTGTACGGAAAAGAAGATTATGATGTTTACAGAGGATAACATCAGGGTAAATTATTAAGGGCAAAGGCAGGAGAAGATTTTCTCTCGATATTGAAGGTAAAGAAACTATTTAGACAAGGATGTGAGGCTTACTTAGCCACATAGTAGACACTGAGAAAGAAGCACCTAATCTGGACGAGATTCCAATAGCCAGGGAATTTCTGGACGTCCTTTTAGACTAGTTACCAGGATTGCCACTAGATCGTGAGATTGAGTTTTCTATTAATTTAGTACCCGGAGCCAAACCAGTGTCAAAAGCTCCATACTGTATGGATGGCGGGAATGAAAGAATTAGTTAGGCAACTGCAGGATTTATTAGATAAGGGACTGATTAGGCCAATTGTATCCCCGTGGGGTGCACTAGTGTTGTTTATGGACAAGAAGGATGAAAGTATGAGATTATGTACTAATTAACGGAAGTTTAAATAAGTTGATAATTAGGAATAAGTAACCCCTACTTAGAATTGATTACTTATGTGACCCAATTAAAGGAGCATATTATTTCTCGAAGGTTGGCTTAAGATCAGGTTACCATCAGCTAAAGATCAAGCCTGAGGTCGTATCAAAGACTGCGGTTAGAAAGAGATATGGACATTACGAGATCTCGTGATATTATTTGGATTAGCAAATGCACCAGTCATTTCTAAGGATTTATTGAACAGAGTGTATAAGGAGTACTTGGATGAGTTTGTAATTGTATTTATTGATAACATCCTCATCTATTCGAAGACTGAGGAAGACCATTCCGAACACCTGAAGATTTCCCTACGAAGGTTGAAAAAAAGCAATTGTATGTTAAGTTTTCAAGGTATGAGTTCTGGTTAGAATTGATTAAAGATTTTGATTTTTCCACTAACTACCACCCAGGTAAAGCCAATGTAATGGCAGATACCTTGAATGAAAAATAAAGATTGAATGTGAATAAGATCGTTGAGGAATTGGTGAAGGAATTAGAAAAGTTGAAGATTTAAGTACGAATACTAGAAGGTGATAGGAAGCAAATGTCTAAGGTTACATTTCAACTCGAACTAATGAAAAGGATTGGTTAGGTTTGGTCAGAAAGGTAAGCTGAGCCCTAATTATATCGGTCTGTTCGAAGTATTGGGAAAGGTAGGTAAAGTTAGCACTATCGTCGCAACTGTAACATATTCATATCGTGTTACACGTACCTATGTTAAAGCGATATATCTCTGATTCGAACTAAGCCATGTATGAGCCAGTCGAGTTTCAGCCAGATTTTTCCTATGTCGAGAGGCCAATCCAGAACCTAGACCGCAAGGAGCGAGTCCTTAGGAATAAATTGACTCTCATAGTAGTAGAAGTACTTTGGAGAAATCCTCGAGTAGGAGAGTCTAATTAGAGTCAAATATGCTTCACAAATATCCTCACTTGTTTAATTAGTTAAGATTCCGTGGACAAAATCTTTTTAAGGGGGAAGGATATAACGACTCATATTTCTATATTACTAAAAGTGTAATTATTGAATAATTAAAAAAAATAAAATATGTGTATTGGTTTTGTCAGCTGTGTGTTGCCTTATTATTATTTCTGTATGGTTTATTGGTGTTCGAGGATTATTTAATTAATTAATTGCTGAGCAGTATTGTTTTGTTTTCACTTTTAAGAGTGATTTTATTGAATATTTATTTTCATACATATTTGATTTGTCTCAAAAATTTTTTTATGGTTTTATATTTTCAATAATTATTTTTGGGAATTTATAAAATTGAGAAATCAATATTTCATTAATTATTTATCTATGATTTTCTGATTGTATTAAGTGTAAATTCAGTATTAAATCCCAGAATGCTTCAAAAATTACGAAATTCACAATTTCTTAAGTTTGAAATATTTTGAGAATTTTAAAAAAAAATCTGAAATTTTTCGGATTAAATTCACCCACATGTTTGTTCGTTAAATAGTTAAATGCGGGTATGTTACGCATTTCAGAAATGGTTTAAAAATAATGAAAAAATTATTTTATTAGTTTTAATAATTTCGGGAATTTTAAAACTGTGTTGGTAATTATTTAGGTTATTTTCACCCGCAATTTGGGTCGTTAAATTTCAAAATACGGGCCAGGATCGAGCTTCAGGAAGGCTGTACTAATCCGTTTTAGTACGTGGCAACCAAAGTAGAGGCATGGCGATTTTTTATATACGTGCCAATTGTTGATTTACAGAGGAATAAAAGAAATAAAAAAAAATTAAAAAAATAAACACATCATCAATCTCCCTATCTCTCCCCACTCTCTATCTCTCTTATCTTCTCTCTCTGACTTCTATCTCTCAAATCTCTCTCTTCTTTCCCATCCCTGCTTTCTTTCCTTGCACGAATGTGCCTCTTATCTCCGTCTTATCTCTCCCTTCCCGTCCGGTGAGTCGTCGTCTTGTATTCTAATTTTCCGGCAATTGTTCACCACCGCTTCTTACTGCTGCAAGCTTACGTGCACGTGTTGCCATTGTATATATGTGCTTGTGTGTGTATCGATTGTGCTCGTGTGTGCATCAATTGTGTGTGTGTGTTCAGTGTGTTGTGTGTGTGCCGAGTGTGTGTGTTGGGTGTGCGGAGGCGCGTGTGACGCGAGTGAGTTGTGTGGTGGTGTTTGTGTTGCTACTTTGATTGCCTGATTATGTGTCTGTGAATGGAATTTTCATTTATTAATTTATTTATTTATTTTCTGCAGGAAACTATTTGGGCAAATTACGTGATGTAAAAAAAATTCGTGCGGGAAAATTATTTATCGGTGGAATTCGTTTGGAAACCCGAATTAATCAGGCACCACCGAATTTTACCGCCATCGACGATGAGCCTCGGCCAGTTGACGACGGACAGTGATGATTTAATTATGAGTCCTACAATTTTAACAAAAATAAATTTAGTTCGTAAAGTTATTTTCAAAACGAGAAATATTTATTTGGTATTTAAAGATTGTATCAAGTTTTGGGTTGCGTAATTGATTTGATTGGGATTATGACGTCGATTATGTTTCGACGGGTAGGCCGATAAACAGAGAAGATGCTGCCCGATTATTGGGAAATTAAAGTAAAAAATATGGGGACATATCCTGTGACTATCGGGATTACTATTCGAACGTATATAACTATATAATTATACATATTTTATGAAACGGCGGGTATAGGTATTTTCTGAAAAGATTATCGAACCGAGTTGTGAATGCGTGAACCTTAATTGTTATGTGAGTTATAGTAATGCATATAATTATGAGTCGGGTTTTGATATTGTTTGGGTATAATTGATAGCGAGGACATGTCAAGCATAACTGGTCATCTAACATAGTATATTTCGACTCTGTAGGTTCTAGTCAGAGGACCCGAGAGTTGACGTTGGACTAAAAATAGCCTAGTAGTCAGTCGGTAAGCTCAGCAAGGTTCCAAGCGAAGGGCCAGAGTGTTGAAGTTGGATCCAGGATAATCTAATGGTTAGACGATAAAGCCCGAGCGTCCAAGTCGGTACAAGGTCAATCAGCAATAGTTGTAAAGCTCTGCAAGGCAAGTACCCCTGAACAAATCTTTTACGGTTCAATATATATTAATAAGTATTGATTTTAATTGTGTAATGGAATAGAACGTTTTAAGTTACGTATCCCCTGTATTTGAAAATTCTATTTAAAATATGTTTTGGGGAAAAGTAACTTCTGAAAGTACCTATCTCTAAAATCTAATTAAAATGGAAAAGTTTTGGAAAGTGTGTTGTGATAGAATTCTTTAACGAGATAGGTAAAAGTGGTTTTGAAAACTGGATAAAATGAATCAGATATTGGATGATGGTCGTAAGTGGTTAAGTAGGTTGCGCGCCATATTTAAACCACTTAGTCCAGCGTAACTTATCAGAGACCTAGCTAGTCTGTGCGGATCCGGTTGATTTTTGTGAGAGCCCGATCAGCTTTCTTAGATGAATTGTGTGATAGCCTATAACGACTCGTATATCTTTGTACTATTTGATTGTGTAATTGTTAATTAATAATCAAATAAAATATGTGTAATGGTTTTGACCACTATATATTATTCTATTAATATATGTGTATGATTTATGGTGTACAGGGTGGTTCATGCAGTTAATTGTTAAGTATACTGAATTGTTTTCACTTTTAAAAGTGGATTTAATGCAAATTTATTTGCATAAATATTTGGATTGTCTCTAATTTTTTTTATGGTTTTATAATTTCAATAATCATTTTTAGGATTTTATAAAATTGAGAAATCAATATTTTATGAATTATTTATCTTTAAATGATCATCTAATTGCTTTTATTTGTAAAATCCATATTTAATTCTAGAATTCTTCAAAAATTATGAAAGTCATATTTATTTAAGTTTGGAATATTCCGAAAATTTTAAAATTATTTTGGAAATTTTTTGGATTAATTTCACCCGCGCGCTGTTTCTTTAATTGTGAAATGCGGGTACGAGTTGCGTTTAAAAAAATACTTTAAAAATTATGAATCATTTATTTTAACCACTTTGAATTATTTGTGAAATTTTAAAATTAATTTGGTAATTTTTCGATCATTTCCACTCGCATATTATATCGATTAAATTCAAAAGACGGCACAGTCAGGGGCACGACACATGTCAATTAGCTGTAAATTATAAAAGAAATATACGGATAAGGACTGATAAATATGATCAGTTTTATCCCCTTTTATTTTTGGTTCCCTTGTTCATTTATTTCTTCCTCACAGAAATCTCTCGAACTCTTTCCACTTCTCTCACTCTCGATCATTCTCTCTACCTCTCTGTCTCTCTCTATTAATCTCTCCCTCCTTTTCTCTTCTTCCGCTAGTGCCCCATTTTCCGGCCTCTGGTAAGTGTCCTGGCCGTTGTTCGAGTTCCGATCGCTTGCTTCTGTTTTATTCCTGATGGTTTGTGCGTGTATGTGCGTGTATATACATGTATGTATATGTGCAGATGGGGTGTTTTTATTTCCTTTCTTGTTCCCGCTACCCCTCACGATTTCCGGTGAGGATGGCGGCGCGTGTCTGATATCTTGCCGCGGTTCTGTTGTCTGATTTATTTTGCCGACTGTATTGTCATGGTGATGCTGTTGTTTGGTTTGATTATCGTGGGATTAAAATTTTATTATTTTTACAGAAATAATTGACATATTACGTGAAATAGACTAATCGGTATTTGTGAAAATTAATTTTATTAATCGATAAAATTTGCGTTGGAAATCCGAAATTTTCGGGTACCCTCGAATCTTATCGCCGTCGGCGATGAGCCTCAGTGAGCCGACAGTGGATGGTGATGAATCATTTCTGAGTCCTACGAATAATAATAATTAATAACTGAAATTGTATCAGTTATTGGGATTTGCGAGTTGTGATGGGTTGTTGTATTTTAATTGGATTGTTGTTGTGGATTTGACGTTGATTTTGTTCGATGGGTAGTCCGATAAACAAAGGAAACGCTGTCCAAATTTTGGAAGCGTATCCTGCAAAATATCGGTATATCAGTCGAGTGTATATAGTTATGTACTTATAAGTAAATGTAGTACGAGCCTACCTGCATATTTTGCCATATGGTTAATAACCCTATTTTGTGAAATGTACCTTCGTGTCGTAAGAATATATTTTATAAATTATAGCCAACAACCCGTTTTCTGAAACAATGAGTATATGTATTTCCGAAAGTGAATATCAAGCTGAGTTTTGAATACGTGAACCCTAACTAATACCTGTATTACAATAATGTATGTGTTATGGGTCGGGTTTTGTTAACGCATGGGTAGATTGTTAGTGAGGATATGTCAAGCATAATCGGAAGTCTAAATTAGGGTATTTCGACTCTGTAGGTTCTATTCGGAAGGCCCGAGAATTGTCATTGGACGAAAGATAGTTTGGTGGTCAGTCGAAAAGCTCAGTAAGGTTCCAATCAAAGCACTTAAGTGTTGAGGTCGAATCCAGGGTGATCTAGTGGATAGACAATAAAGCCTGAGCGACAGAGTCGGCTCAGAGTCGATCAGTAATCTATACTATATTATAATAGCCAGAATAGAGATAATTTGGTTCAACGGTTTGGTTCAACGATAATTCCCTAATTTTGATTATTACAAAAATAGATAAATAGTGTTATATATCTAATAAACTACTAAATTATTAAACTACTACTAAATATAGTATACTTATCCTACTAAACTACGAATACAACTTATCCTATTATTAAAAGATATAAATAATAGTGTTATATATCTGCTAAACTACTAAATTGTTAAACTACTAGAAATAGTCTATTTATTCTACTAAATTACGACCACATGTTATTTATTTATTTTTATTATAAATTTATAATCATTATATATTTATATAAATATTTTAAAAATATAATAAAAATGGATAAATAAAAATTTAAAATATTAATGGGAACCCGTGCATCGCACGGGATTTATGCTAGTAGTTATAAAGCCCTGCAAGGCAAGTACTTATAAACCTTTCTCGAGATATAGTGCAAATATTTCTAAATTCTCTTGTGACATATTGTTAAGTATTCAAAATAGTTTTGATATTGTGAGTACTTTGAATCATATAGCCTTGAATCCGGATCACATCATTTGATCTTTGAGTCGTAAGCCTTATTCTTTGTAAACCATCCCTTGTTGATTTCCAGATACTAAACCACACAAATATGATACTACTCTCCAAATATATAACTACCAAACACTGGAACTGAATTGTTTGAACATACAGAAACTTTTATACCCCAACCATTTTGTATAACATCAAAGAACTAAACCTTGAAAAATCCTTGATTCATCTAATACATGATTCCCTTACAGGCTTGAGGCCATTTCTTTTACATACTTTGATATACCCTCGTGGTACCCATGCATTGCACCATGCTCTTATCCAAATATTTGCAAATGTTTTATTATTGTTGATGATGAACTTATTTATTAAGTTATACCATTTATCATATTGAACTGCTTTAGAATTGGATAGTTTTCTTTATGTGTGCCTTGGATCCAGTTTATAGAGCAGAACTGTGTGCCTTGCTCGGGGTTAGTGCGTGACTGATCAGCAACCTAACCTAGGTTTTAAAATTTAAAATGAATATCCAATTCTTATAATTGTTTAACAAGAAACTTGATTCCTCTGAATCATCTTGTTTGGTCATTGTTTAACCTCAGTTATTGTTAACATGACTTGCTGAGCTAGTTAGCTCACTCTTGTGAACCTTTTTATGTATTCTATAGCTAAAAAGGATATGGTTGATAGCGAGGTTTCCCAGTTCAGTGCTCGCGCTAGGATACCAGATTGAGTTGGATCGAGCTAGCAGTTGTAACGACTGGGAAATTTATGTTTATTTTATATTATAATTATAATAAAATATGTGTATTACTATGTCATTTATGTGTGATTATCTGATAAACCCTAACTGTTATGTGTTACGTGTATTCCATGTCATTTCTGTAATTTTAAGGTATTTTTCAGATATTTTATTATGCATTCATAGGTTTTATTTCAAACATTTTACGACCCAAATAATGATTTTAAATCCAGTATTTCAAATAAAATAATGGGCCTCATTTTTCATCAAATGGCTTTTACAATCGCAATATTCTGAACATCTAGATATTATATAAATTTTCTCGTTTTGCGAAAATTGACTTTTTCGGGCCCCATTGGGTGTCAAAAACCCCACCAAAATCACATTTTTATTTTTAAAAAATTATAGGACTTCCATTTATATTATTTCTTTGCATTTTTGCATTATTCACAATTTTTGGGAATTTTTGGCATATATATTGTATATATAAAATATTTATAAATTAAATTTTATTACTCAAAAATTATAAAATTAGGGGCCTACTAATTTTAAAAAGTGTAGAATTAGGGCCTTAATTTTAATTAGGAATATTATTTTTACTACTATGAATAGCCTAATTTTTATTTAATTAATTATAATTAATCATTAAAATCTGCAAAAATACACAAAATTCTCTGAAATCGGGTCGGGAAGAACAGGTTCGGGTCGAAGAATCAAGTCGTGATTTCTCTCTGATTACAGCATCAAATCGTGTGATTCAAGTACTCAAATCAAAGGTTTTGATCTGTTCTTTCCATTTCTAGCATCAATTTCACGTTTTATTGCATCATTTTTGATTTTCGATTTCTAGGGTTTATGTTCGAATTAGGACTTTTTGATTCTGGGGTTATTTTGATGTTTTGATGATTGATATAGCTTTGTTAGATGATTTACAGTCGATTCATGGTGTTTAATTGAACAAACGATGCCTGGATAGTGATTCACGATTTCTAGGGTTTATACCGAATTTTCAAAACACAACTCGATGGTTTCTGTGAACCTTTGGTTCCTGAAAGTTTAGGGCTTTGATTGTATGTATTCATAGCTTTAATTTGCACTATTAAACGTTTGATTTTATGTATGATTCTGCAAATTCGATGTGTGGCCGGAAAACTTTAAGTTTAGATCGGAGAATTGATTTCAGGGATGATTTTGGTCATTTGATGGCTGAAATCGAGTTGTGAATGGATGGGGAATGAAAACCCTGTAAAAACAACGTTGAACGATGCATAGTTGGCAGAGTTTCAGGGTTGCCGGACTCCGGGAACGTCATCGGAATCTGGAAAAATTGCGGTGTGTTCTTGAAGATCCGACCCATGCCCCAACCCGTTTACCCGAATCAAAACCCGGATTAAAACCCGGTTTTGATCTGTTTTTGTCAGAAACCAATTTCTGATAACTGTTTTTGAAATTTTGATTTTTATTTTATTTTTATTAATGTTAAAAATCAGTTTTATTTATTTTGTAAATTGATTAATTAATTATTTAATTAATTGATTTATATTATAAATAATTCTAAAATATTTTCTAAAAATCAGATTTAATTATTTTCTGAATTATTTATTATTTATTTATTATTTATTAACTATTTAGAAATGATTAATTATTTTGATAAATAATCAAATAATTTTCAATAAATTATAATAAATTCATTTTAATTCCAAAAATTATAGAAAAATTATTTTAAATTCTGATTTTTCTTAAATAATGATTTAAAAATTATTTTTGAATTTTTAAAATTAATAATAATTATTTATAGTGAATAATAAATGGAATTATTAGTATTTAATTGATAATAATTCAACCGTTAGTCCAATTTGCGTGAAACGAAAGCCTGTTGACTCATAAAAATGAATGGTTTTCATTAAAAATAATATCAAAGCTTAATTTCTTCTAAACATTAGTTGATTTTGTGACTTGTTTGATTATCAGTCATAATGCGTGCCGAGACAAGTCCGAAAAATTCCGGAAAAATGGGAAACGAGTCAGATAACGATCAGTTGAGCGATCAGCGAGTCGATTTTGGTTCTAAAAATTATTTTAACTATAAAAATGATTATGTGCCTATGTGCTTATGTGTATTACGTGGTTAATTGAGTCTTACTTGCTTATATGTAATACACGAGTCGGTCATAAGCGCATGGGTAGATGTTAGGAACGGTGTGAAGTCGATTCAAGATACAAATGAAGTACGACATGACTTAACCAGTCTGTTTTGCCAACAGAAGCTAAGCCAGCCAGGCAAGTTGCATCGGTAATAGTCCAAGGTGATAGACAGAAGTGATTCAATTACAGTGAGTCGCGCAGAAGGCAAGTTTTTTCCCTATTCTACTTTCAGAATAGTGATACTGATTCAAATGCTTATCACATTTGCATTCTCTTGATTATTGTTCTTGATCACTGATATACACTTGCTATTCCTTTGCTCATATTTTATTTCGATTCTTGATTTCTCCATTTCTTTGAATTCTTGATTCATATTCCATTGATAAGGCATTGAGGTTGATATATTCTGATATTTGGGATATATCAAAGCATATCGATTGTTTCGGTTGCTAAGCGATGGACTGGATAATGATATTTTTGGGATTGAGTGTGTCTTAATCCTGAGGACCGGGATGACTGGTGCCTCGACGTGGGCCGTAGTGCCTGGGTACCCGACTGGATCTATATATTGAGATATGGATCTGCATTATATTCTGACTGATCAGCAGAATATAGATGCGAACTTGTGTCCAGTTTAGTTCATTTGTACTCGCCGGTAATGACATTCTTTCAATTCTCGTGAGGTTATATCTTTGCAGATATACCTGAGATGACGAATTCATTTAAAATGCTTTAACACTGTTTATATTTTGTGGACTTGTTGAGCAATTTTTGGCTCACCCCTTTTTGTTATTATTCACCTTATTGTTTTCAGTTAAGAAGGAATATGAAACCAATCAGGACTCGAGTGGTAAAGAAGCGGGTCAAGCCTCGGGATCCTCTCATACCCAAGGTGTTGATCCCAATCCAGGAAGAAAGCTTTGAGTTGCCCGATCAGGTGGAGTGTTGATAGATAGTGTGTGTTTGAATAAAAGTTGAACTTAGTTTAAAATGAATTAGATAATGGTTTGTAATAAAGAGAGTTTGTGGGACTTTGAATGTTGGTTTGTAATAAAAGTAGTTAGTGGTTCTTATTTTCATACTTCAACCTAAAAAGATCCTGGTTAGTGTTAAAGGGGTTTAATTTCATTTTTTTTATTAATTGTTAATCAGATTGTACAGGTTTAGTGATTAGCTAGTAACCCCCAGACTTATACTCCGGGTCTGGAGGGCGTTACAGGGTTGTCATCAGAGCTGTAGGTTTGGTCCCTGAAAACAAGAACATTAGGATTAAGATAGGATAGGGAGATCACATAAGATAGGGATAGTCAAATTAGGAAAAATAGTGTTAGGATTTAGGTCAGATTAGAATAGGGAAGTATAAATCTTAGGATTGTTAGTGATTTTTTTTTTCTTTTCTTTGGTACATTATCAGATGGCATCTTTTGGTTATTCTGCATCTTCCGAGAGGACAGTCACTGGGCCAGCAGCACCAGCCATACCTCCAGTATCTGAGTATATGTTTCCTCCTCTACCACCTCCACCACCATTGCCACAGGAGCCGGTACCACCAGTTCAGGGGATAGTTCATGACCCCATAAAGATGTTTGACCCTTTTGAGTTCTTTGAGCCGATGGTTCATTTACCTATTGAGCACCAGTTTATACCAGGTATTGAGCAGGAGTTACCACCACCACCATTGCTACCTCCTATACCAGTGCATGCCCCAGAGCCGGACATAGTTCAGATGATTCCAGTCGAGGGGATGGGAGAGCATGATGTGGATCTACAGTTAGGTTTACCACAGTAGGGTGCAGGTATTCCAAGGGTTCCTTCTCAGGAGTCAGTAGGTCATATTGCTCAGCCGCATATAGTACCATACCATGAGTATAGAGTTATGAGGGATGATGTGGAGTATTGGCGGGCACAGTGTCGAGAGATCATGCATCTGTTTGATCAGAGGGACAGAGGACCGTTAGCGGCCCTACAGCCAGATTATTATATGAGACAACGATTGCAGTCAGTGTTGATGAGCGCTACTTGGGACCTGGATGATTTGACTCATGATGGACCTCCTTCTTTTGCAGAGTTCGACAGGGTTTTCCGCTTGGCACAGACTTTGGTCCAGGCACTTAGAGAGGAGCTTAGGCGTATTCCACCTGGGTTTTGAGGCAGTGATAGTTTAAGACAGTGACTCCAGAGTACATATGTATATAGAGGCAGCATAGTATAACCTAGTGAGTAGTGTGTATGTGTGTATCAATAGTTTAACTTGTAGTAGTAGTTTAACTTGTAGCCGTAGTGATGACCAGTAGCCCGAGACTTTTTGTATCAAGCATTTACACCTGAAGCTGGTGTCACATATATATAAGATGAACTTTTTCAATTTCTTTTATTTAAATTTCAGCCTTTACAGTTTTACAACATTTACTTTCACTTTACTGCTTTACAGTCTTTTATACTATAATTCCTGTTGAAAAAAAATAAATGAAAAGGACAACCATTTTATTTAACTGCTTACATTTCTAGTTTTTATATTCAGCAACTGTTTTCTTTATATAAATCATGTTATTAATACCGGATAAATTGTTTTCCTTACATATTATCAATTATTTATTAAACTGTTAAATAAATATCACCTGTTTTATTATCAGAAGAAGATGGCACCAAAAAGAAAGACTAGGGCTGAGACCTCTAACAGTAATTCCGAAGACCAGACTAATGAGACCATGGACCAAATGTTCCATCTGATGCAACAACAGATGGTAATGATGCAGCAGCAAATGCAGCATCAACAACAGATACAACAACAAATATTACAACAGCCACCTCGTCCTGAGCCTCAATTACCACAAGTATTACCTGTTGTTACTTTTAAGCAGTTTCAGTCAGTTAAACCTCCAGAATTTGAAGGGTCTACTGATCCTATTACAGCTACCACCTGGTTAAAAGAAATAGAGAAAGCGTTCGCACTAGTAAAGATAGGTGAGGACCAGAAGACTGATTTTGCTAGTTACTTGTTGAAAGGAGAGGCGAATTGTTGGTGGGAATCTAAAAAGGCCTTAGAGGGTGAAGAAGTTATTGCGTGGGATAGGTTTAAAGAGTTGTTTTTAGAAAAGCATTTTCCTCGCTATGTGAAGAATCAAATGGAGATTAAGTTTCTAGAACTGAAGCAGGGAAATATGTTCATGGCAGAGTATGAAGCCAAATTCACTGAGTTGGCTAGGTTTATTCTAGAACAGGTTGACACTGAAGAGAAGCTAGTTCAAAGGTTCAAGAAGGGTTACGACCATGGATTCGTGGCCAAGTTGCAGTTTTCGAATTGACGTCGTATACCGCCGTAGTTCAGAAAGCTTTGATTATAGAAGGGGAAAGTGAAAGATCTCAACAAGACAAGGGACAGGGAAGTTTCTAAGATCGCTCCAGCAGAAAGCCGGGATTTCAAGCCCGGGCAAATTTGAATTTTAAAAGGATAGGACGAGGTCCACAGAAGGCAGGTAATCGTTTCCAAACCTCCAGTCAGCAGGGAATGGTCAGAGTTCCAGTGTCGTACTGCAAGACGTGTAATTGAAAGCATACTGTTGTATGTATCAAAAGGGATGTAACGTGTTATCGGTGCAAGCAGAAAGGGCATTATTCTAACGAATGTCCAACAGGTAGAACATCAGAAATGATTTGTTTCCAGTGTGGAAAGAAAGGGCATATCGCCAGAAATTGCAAAGGACCAGCTATGGCAGCCAGTGTTCCGAGAGTGTTAGAATTACCACCACCGTCACCTAATCAACCCAAGGCAAGAACTTTTAACATGACAATGAAAGAAGCGGTGCAGAGTCCAAGTGTGATTGCATGTACGCTTTTGGTAAATTCCGTAAGTTCAAAAGTATTAATTGATTCTGGAGCTACTCGTTCATTTATTTCTGAAGAATTTCTTGATAAGTTACATTGTGAAATCGAATGGTTGGGCGAAACGTTAATTATAAAATTAGCGAATGACGACCAAGTTCCGGTAGATCGAGTATGTCCTGCGTGTGATATAGAAATAGCCGGACATTATTTTTTGGTAGATTTAATTCCTTTTAAGCTAGGAGAATTCGATGTCATTTTGGGAATGGATTGGTTAGCTTGTCATAATGCTCAGATAGATTGCGCGAATAAGAGAGTCAAATTACGAACTGTGGAAAATGCAACGATAATATTTAAAGGTGAAAAATAGCGGAAGAAATTTCTCACTGTGATGCAGAGTAAACGATTGATTCGACAAGGATGTGAGGCGTTCATAGCTTACGTGTTAGATACTGAAAGAAGAAGTCCTAGAATAGAAGACATTCCAGTTGTATGCGAGTTTCCAGACGTCTTTCCAGACGAATTTCCAGGGTTACTGCCAGATCAAGAAATCGAGTTCACGATTGATCTAACACCAGGCACAGAACCCGTTTGAAAAGCTCCATATCGGATGGCTCCAATTGAAATGAAGGAATTGTCAACGCAACTGCAAGATCTTTTAGACCGCGGCATCATACGACCTAATGTATCCCCATGGGGTGCACCGGTGTTATTTGTGAAGAAGAAGGACGACAGCATTCGATTATGCATTGACTATAGGGAATTGAATAAACTCACTATCAAGAACAAGTATCCTCCACCGAGAATCGATGATTTGTTCGATCAGCTGAAGGAAGCAGCATGGTTTTCTAAAATAGATTTGCGATCAGGCTATCATCAATTGAAGATTAAAGGTGAAGATATTTCAAAGACTGCGTTTCGCACAAGATATGGGCATTACGAGTTTTTGGTAATTACATTCGGTTTGACAAACGCGCTAGCAGCATTCATGAATCTAATGAATAGAGTATTCAAGAAATATTTGGATAAATTCGTGATTGTATTCATTGATGACATCTTGATTTATTCCAAGACGGAAGAAGAACATGCGGAACACTTGAGGATAGCTTTGGAAATTCTGAGGAAAGAACAACTATACGCAAAATTTTCGAAATGTGAGTTCTGGTTAAGAGAAGTACAATTTCTAGGGCATATCATCAGTAGAGAAGGCATTCAAGTCGATCCAGCAAAGATTGAAGTTGTGTTTAATTGGGAAAGACCAAAAACACCGACAGAAGTTCGAAGTTTCTTGGGATTGGCAGGATATTATCGAAGGTTTGTCAAAGATTTTGCGAAGATAGCAACGCCGCTGACCAAGTTGACTCGAAAAAGTGAAAAGTTTGAATGGAATGATAAGTGTGAAGAAAGGTTTCAAGAGTTGAAAAATTGGTTAGTAACCGCACCGGTACTTTTATTGCCAGACGAGCTAGGAAATTTCGTCATTTACAGCGACGCTTCATATCGCGGGTTAGGATGTGTATTAATGCAACACGGTAACATCATCACATATGCTTCGAGACAACTTAAACCTCATGAGCAGAAATATCCCACTCATGATCTGGAATTGGCAGCGATCGTATTTGCGTTGAAGCTTTGGAGATATTATCTCTACGGTGAAAAATGCGAAATCTACACAGATCATAAAAGTCTGAAGTATATCTTTACGCAAAAAGAACTGAACATGCGACAACGTCGATGGCTGGAATTGATAAAGGATTACGATGTCACGATCAATTATCATCCAGGGAAAGCAAATGTTATAGCAGATGCGCTGAGCAGGAAAGAAAGATTGAATCGGTTAACTTCATGTGAAGAATTAACCAAGGAATTCGACAAATTGGAAATTGAGATTCGTATTCCCAATGAATCTGCAGAAGCTATCTACACTATGACTTTCCAACCGTAGTTGTTAAAAAAGATTCGCCGCTATCAAGATGAAGTGATGAGTCAAGATGATGACCTGACGGGAGAAGAGATCACAACTCAGAAAGATAATGAAGGAATTTTATGCTTTGCGTCGAGAATCTGGATCCCTAATATGGTAGAATTAAAAGAAGAAATAATGCGAGATGCGCACAGTTCAAAGTATTCCATTCATCCAGGAAGCACAAAAATGTATCGCGATCTGAAGGAGAACTTCTGGTGGCCGAACATGAAGAAGGAAATAGCTGAATGGGTGAGTAAATGCTACACATGTCAGCGAGTTAAAGCGGAACATCAACGTCCGAGCGGATTATTTCAACCATTAGACATTCCAGAATGGAAATGGGAACATCTAGCGATGGATTTTGTGGTAGGACTACCAAGGACAAAGGCAAATCATGATGTGATATGGGTAATCATTGACAGACTCACCAAGTCAGCATATTTTCTACCAATCAACGAAAGATTTTCACTCGACAAACTAGTGCACTTTTATCTCAAGGAGATTGTAATGCGACATGGAGTTCCAATATCTATCATGTCCGATCGATCCTCGTTTTAACTCAAGATTTTGGAGACAAATTCAAGAATGCCTTGGAACTAAATTGAACATGAGTACAGCTTATCATCCGCAAACTGATGGGCAAAGTGAAAGAACTATCCAAACGATTGAAGACATGTTACGAGTTTGCGCGATCGATTTTGAAGGCAGCTGGGATTAATATCTACCTCTGGTGGAATTTTCTTATAATAACAGCTATCACGCCAGCATTGGAATGCCACCGTATGAAGCATTATACGGGAGGAAATGCAGATCACAGTACATTGGGATGAAGTCGGAGAACATAAAATTTTGGGTCCAGAATTAATTCAACAGACGAAAGAAAAGATTGAACTCATTCAGAAATGACTCCATGCAGCACAAGACAGGCAGCGCAAATATGCAGATCAAGCCAGAAAAGATATGGACTATCAAGAAGGAGAAAATGTACTACTCAAAATATCACCATGGAAAGGATTGACCAGATTTGGCAATAAGGGTAAATTGAAACCACGATACGTCGGACCATTTGAAATTTTGAAGAAAGTGGGAAAAGTTGCATACGAATTAGCTTTACCGCCTCATATGCAACATATTCACAATGTATTTCACGTGTCAATGCTTAAGCGATATAATCCTGATTCTAGGCATGTAATAAAGTATGAGCCGATAGAAATCTAACCTGATTTGTCTTTTGTAGAACATCCGGTAAGAATTTTAGATCAGCGAGAGAAAGTGTTGAGAAATAAGTCTGTATATTTAGTGGGAGTGTTGTGGAGAAATCCTATGGTTGAAGAATCAACCTGGGAACTTGAAAGTGAAATGTTAGAGAAATACCCTCATTTGTTTTCATAGAAGATTCTGAGGACATAATCCTTTTAAGGGGGAAGGATGTAACGACTGGGAAATTTACGTTTATTTTATATCATAATTATAATAAAATATGTGTATTACTATGTCATTTATGTATGATTATCTGATAAACCCTAACTCTTATGTGTTACGTGTATTCCATGTCATTTCTGTAATTTTAAGGTATTTTTAAGATATTTTATTATGCATTCATAGGTTTTATTTCAAACATTTTACGACCCAAATAATGATTTTAAAGCCAGTATTTCAAATAAAATAATGGGCCTTATTTTTCATCAAATGACTTTTTAAAAGTCATTTTGTTCACAAATTTCAAAAGTGGTTTTATAAAATTTCTAAAAATTCAAGTTATTTTATGGTATAAATTTTATAATTTTTAAACTTGTATTTTATTTCATAAAAATAAATCTTTATAAATTTTAGTTGTCATAATTAGAAATTTACAAGGAAGCCCTTGCATGCAAACCACCCTTTCATTCTTTTCATGGACAAAGAGGACAATTCCAAACCCACTAACTCATGAACTAGTAGCCAAATTACCTCCTTGACCTTGCATGCAAGTTAGCTTAATTCTAGCTAGAAGGATACCCTTGTCATTTCTCAAACCCACTCACAATATAGTCAAATCAAGACATAAAAACAACTCAAGGAAGTGATCACCACTTCACTTCACCCCACCACTTCACTTCACCCCACTACTTCACTCTCATCTCCTTCCTCCCCCTCCCTCTCGGCTTTTCCCCCTCCCCTCTCGGCAATTCCCAAAAAACGAGCCCCCATCCCCTTATTTCTTCATTTCTCACTCAAACAATCATCCTATTATCAAGTAACCCTACTCCCTACATGTTGTTCTTGTATATCTTAAGAGTTTAGAGTAGAAAAACTTATGTGTTGACCTTGCATGGTGGTGTTTTGTTAAAACTCCAAGTGAATATCCTTGATTGTTGTGAATTCAAGGCTTTCACCATGAGTTATAGTAGCAAAGGGTTGAGAATGTCTAGACATGAGTATGCTACACTCATGCAATTGTTGTTTTCACCCTAATTCATTCGACCATTACTTGATAGGAGCCGAATGGATGGTGTTTTGGTTGTCATGTTCCACTTTGTGTATTTTTGTGATGATAACATGAAAATCTTAGTGAAGTCTTGATAAAACCCTTTGCATGCTAAGTGATCATCTAGATATAGCTTATGCTAGGCTTGCATTTCAATTTCATGGTAAAATATATTTAGAAAACATGTTGCTTTGATTGGTAAAACTCGAAGACATGCATGCATGTAAATTTCTCTTGGAATGTTGGAAGATTTTGATCATTTGGAAAGATATTGTTAGTAAGCTTTAATTTCAGTAGGAATAAGGTGTTAATATTGATTAGTGCTCCTTGATGTATGGTAATAATTCGTGTACATATTATAAAAATACATAACTTGTTGTTTCAAAAACTTGATGACTTGTAAATTGTGCAATGTGATTTCCTTTATTTTGCCATGATTGCACCTTAGGTAAGGATGATCTCCACCAAGATTATTTTGAGTGTAAGGGAGTTAATTCAGTAGATCACCATGTTTAAGTCTTGTTTTGGGTATTGGATTGTTGGTGGTTGAGTTTGTCAAGTAAAAACCTTGGAAAAAGAAGAGTCTTAGTTTCTGCAGAAAATCAGTTTAGTACCCTGAGGTTTAGAGTGAGTTTTGACCATGTCATTGATGTGCACTTTCAGGCCCAAGCCACCAGAAGTTAGTATTAGGAATATATAAAAGGTTTTAGGAGTTGGTTGGAGGTTTTCATGTCGTTTGGTTAGGTGCACAAGTAGAATAACAAAATCTGTCCAGCAGGGGACAGTTTTGTTGCAACTTAGAAATAGGGAGGTTTGACCATGTCATGGGTAGGCCCTCATTAGGCCCTGTTGGGCCTTAGTTAGAGGGAGTGTCATAGAAGTTTTTACAACCATAGTTCTTAGGATATGAGTTAGAACCATGTGTCACAAGTTAATTCAAGTTAGGGCGTTTTCTGCCCAGGAAAACAGGGGAACCTTGGACTTTAAGCTTAGGCCGAAGAAGGCCCAAGCTAGGCCCTTGAGCCACATCAAGTTTGGGAGATGCCCTAAGGTCAGGAGAGTCTTGTGTGAAAGTTTTGAAGGAAAACTTGTAGTTTAAGGGTGTCTAATGCACTCAAGAAACCATAGATGTCATTCTGAAATTTATACCAGTGAGCACTTTCACTTATCGCCTAGTTTTAGAACACTTAGGAGTGAGATCTAGGTTGACCACCATATTTTTAAGATAGTGTAAGGTCAGTAGAGCAAAAGGCCCAAGTGAGGGTCAATAGGTCTTGGATAGTTTAGTAAAGGCACATCGAGTTAGGAAGCCAAAATTTGAAGACTTTGTCTAGTTTAGCGACCAAGTGACTTAAGTTGTGAGTCGAGATCATCCAAGCCTAGTGTTGCATTATGGTGTATGTGGTATTATTTGGTATTAAAATATGATATGTGAGTATATGTGGCTATGTGTTCAATTATATTTTTAAGGTGAATATAAATTAAGTGCATATAGGCCTAAGTGTCATCCGTGTTTAAATTCGGGTTGCAAATAGGTTAAGTTGGTGAGAATATATTATAATGAGGATTATTATTTATGTAGGATCTCGAGACGAGGGTAAACTTGCCATAAAGGTCGAGTGAAGCTTCCAGTTGCTCCTACCAGTCAGACCAGACCAGCCTTCCTCAAGGCAAGTGATTCAACTTGTCTTTCGTATTCACTGCAAATAGCTCATATATATTGATGCAACTATCCTGAGTCATTTTGATATATTTAAATTAAGCATATCTTATGTTGATCTTTGAATCATATAGAAATGCCATGAACCCTCGAGTACGTATTGCAAGTAGTTCAAAAGTCTTATCATGATAGTATATTAAAGTAATTTGAATGCCATGATAAAATAAAGAGTTGTTATAGCACTTGGTTGATCCTCTTGATTACCATGCTAATGATTCCTAAGTATTGATATCTCATCCTGATACTTGAACCCCTATAGAACCTTACCTTGATACCTGAAAGCCAGATATTTATCAAAGTTGTTCCTCATTGATTGATACCCCTCTTTCTTATCCTAAAGCTTGACAATTCTGATATATCCTGAGTTAAAGATCATTTCTTCATACCTTAACACCCTTAGTATTCATGATGCTTATCTTCTTGATGATCTAGCACTTGCACCTTGACGAGAAACCATTGCTTTAAGCCCAGTTTGGCATTACCCCTTCATAATATCCAACAGCCTCACTAAATTTCCTTGTCCAAGTTTTGATATATGAAAACCTTTCAGTTACCCTAATAGAGTAAAGTTTAGTGGATCATGGCCCTGAGATTCAGTACCATATTTCCCGT
The DNA here is from genome assembly GCF_009905375.1 of Apium graveolens. Classification (NCBI taxonomy): domain Eukaryota; kingdom Viridiplantae; phylum Streptophyta; class Magnoliopsida; order Apiales; family Apiaceae; genus Apium; species Apium graveolens. The sequence continues at coordinate 41,217,981 of NC_133655.1, forward strand.
GTTTCGAGTTGATTTATAATCCCTTGATAAAAATGTTTACGGTCAAAAGAGATTTTGTCATAAATCGGCATCGATTTTTAAAATGATTAAAATGTGGATTTTCAGTCCCAAAGGGGATAAATGTTTTCTCTGAATAGTGGATCTGGACTGAGACGCGAGTCATTTCCACACTTATATTAGGCTAAAAAGTTGCCTAGGGATCCCATTAATATTTTAGAACCCAGCGAGGTTCGGGATTACTTCGCGGCTGATCACCGGCTGTAATCCGTAGCGTCATAAAATGATTTTGATTAAGATATGATTTTGAAATTGTTTTGATACAAGCAAAATGATGCTATCACCCAAAGTTTTATCTCTCGTTATCATTGGTTATGTCTTCCCATTATCATTCTTTAATGTATATCTCGATTTATGTTTTGTATCGTACTGTTTAGCACTTATTGAGCATTTGGCTCACTCCTTGCTTTACCCTGATATAACAGCTAGCAGCTATGGTTAGATTCAAGTAGACCGCCCGTAAGACCTCTGATGTTGATGCTTATGTTTGAGCTCAGGTAGAATAAGAGATAGTAGTTTGTGTGAGGACTCGATATTAAAATCAATTGTAATAGATGGTAGTGTTGGGCTGTTCCAAACCCTAAACTGTAAGATCTTGGATTTGGTTATGTTTACTTCTTTTAAAATATTGTAATAGTTATATTTAAATTATTGGTAAAGTTGGGGTGTGACAGGTTTTGGTATCAGAGCTACGGTTTAGAGTCCCTGGACAGCCCAAATAGGTTATAGGGTATATGTATAGGTTATAGATAATATGCGAGAGAGTAGGTTAAGTAAATTTATTATTAATACTCCTCTTATTGGTTGTCAGCAAAGGGCGCATTCTTCGTCATCCTCTGGGTCGGACGACACTATTGCTTTTTTCGTGTATGCTGAGTTGAGGCGCGAGTTTGACATGCTTCAGGGCAAGTGCGACCGACTGATAGACCGACTGAAGAATGTGTACCCGGACAGCCGAAACTATGAAGGGAAGCCCAAGGAGCAGATGACTGCGAGACTTGAGACCTTGGTACAGTACGTCAACACTAAGCTTGAGGAGATGCCAGCGCACCGGGACCGCACCAGCCAGTATGTCATTCAGATGGTGACGGCTGAGCTCCAGAGCATTGTGAAGACGCTTCGAGAGGAAAAGGCTACCAAGCCCCGTTCAGATGGAGTGGAGCCTTACTTCTTTCCACTTACCTTTTCATGTTGTTGTACTATCAGACTCCGTAGAATTCCCAGTTGTTTCCGTTATTTCCTTTAAAACAAAGCCTGTTGTTCCTAGAATCAGACTTTGTCCTAATCCTGATGTATTGTGACCTTTAAATTTCAATAATCATGCACTATTATTCCATTTTCTCTCAACTGTTATTTTACGCTTTTATATGCATCGCCATATGTGCTTAATTTGAAACTTGACCACATAAGTAAACAAGAATGCCATGCGATACCCTCAAATTATTTTATCATTCATATCTGTTTTGACATAACTCTTATTTCAGGATCATGCCTCCCAAAAAGAAGAACCCAACAACCACATCTACCACAGACCCAAATATTCTTCGATTACTGGAAACTTTGCAACAACAAACCAATGCTATAGCTCAACAATAACTAACTCTTCAACAACGAATTGAAAACCAAGATAACCGTGAACCATACCAACCACCTGAACCACCAGTACCACCTAGATAAGTTGTCACTTTCAAGGCATTTCAGAATGTGAATCCACCTGCATTTCATGATACCACTGATCCAGTAATAGCTAACACATGGATTAAGGAAATAGAAAGGGCTTTTGAGTTGGTACAGCTAGGAGACGATCAGAAGATGCCATATGCTACTTACTTCTTGAAGGGCGAAGTCATCTATTGGTGGGAATCAGTAAAAGCTATGGAAGCAACTCAGCAGGTTTCTTGGGAGAGATTTAAGAAGTTATTTCTGGAAAAGTATTACCCTAAGTACATGCAGAATCATATGGAGCTTAAATTTTTGGAGTTGAAGCAAGGGAACTTGACTGTACTGGAGTATGAGAAGAAGTTCACTGAGTTGTCAAGGTTTGTGACAAAGTATACCAACACTGAGGAGGAAAAAGCAAAGAAATTTCAGCAAGGATTGGAGCCTTGGATCAGAGATAGAGTGGCTATGTTTGAACTTGAAACCTATGTGGGAGTAGTACAGAAAGCTGCTCTGATTGAGAATAATGGGACGCAGTCAAGGAAGGAAAGGGATAACAAGAAGAGGAAGGTTCCATTTTATGGAAAAAAGTCTGAAGCCGGAAGTTCACAAGATCGGAATGTAAAGATGATCGGATTCCATATGGGCATAAGTTTTCAAAAGAAGGGAAATTTGGGCAAAAGGCAAGAATCAAAGGGGAACAACCAGGCAAGCCAAGGCCAAGTTGGAGAAAACAGGTTCCAGAGACCAGAATGCAAGCACTGTGGAAGAAGGCACCCTGGAGTGTGCAATAAACTGAGCACGACCTGCTACAGGTCTAACCAGATGGGGCATTTGGCGATTGAGTGCAAGATGCCGAAGCCAGGAGTTACGTGTTACAAGTGTGGGAAGACTGGACACATAGCTAGGGAGTGCAAGGCAACCAGACTAGTCAGAGCTCTAATAAACGTGGCAAGTACCAGTACGAGTGTGCCAGCTGAGGTATTGGCATTACCTCCACCACCTACACCAACCCCGCAAGCAACAACAAGGAAATTTGATCTGAAGATGAAGGATGCTGTTCAGAATTCTGAGGTGATAACAGGTACACTTTTACTCAATAATGTCAAAGCTAAAGTATTGATTGATTCGGGAGCAACAAGATCTTTCATATCAGAAACTTTTGTTGATAAGCTTCAATTTGATAAAATGATTTTGAGCGAGGTAGTAAATGTGGTAATTGCGAACCAAGAGAAGAATCATGTGAATCAATTATGTCCGAAGTGTGAGATTGATATTTCGGGGTATAAGTTTTCAGCCGACTTGATACTTTTCAAGTTGGGGGAGTTTGATATAATTTTAGGAATGGATTGGTTAGGAGAGAATAACGCTCAGATTAATTGTAAGACCAAGAAAGTGTATTTAAAGACGAAGAGTGGAGAGAAGGTAGTATTTAAGGGGCAGAGGCAAGAACAACTATTTCTTAAAATCGTTCAGGCTAAGAAGCTACTTAGAAAAGGTTGTGAGTCGTTCCTAGCTTATGTAGTGGATTCAGAAAAAGGGAGTCCCAGCATAGAAGATATACCTGTAGTTAATTAGTTTCCCGATGTGTATCCAGATGAACTACCAGGCTTACCACCAGATCGACAAATCGAGTTCGAGATCAACCTTGCTCCAGGCACGGAACCAGTTTCAAAGGCCCCATATAGGGTGGCACCAGCAGAAATGAAAGAGTTGGCGAGCCAGCTACAAGAATTGTTGGATAAGGGAGTGATACGACCAAGTACGTCGCCATGGGGAGCACCTGTTCTGTTTGTAAAGAAGAAAGATGGGAGTATGCGACTATGCATAGATTATCGGGAGTTGAATAAGGTAACGATCAAGAACCGCTACCCGCTACCAAGAATAGATGACCTTTTTGACCAGCTGAAGGGAGCAAAATGCTTTTCAAAGATTGACTTGAGATCGGGATACCATCAATTAAAGATCAAAGAAGAAGATATTCCCAAGACAGCATTTAGGACCAGATATGGGCATTATGAATTCCTAGTAATGCCGTTTGGATTGACCAACGCCCCGGCCGCATTCATGGATCTGATGAATCGAGTATTTAAGAAGTATCTGGACAAGTTTGTCATGGTATTCATTGATGACATCCTTATTTATTCTAAGTCGGAAGAAGAACATAAACAGCACCTCTGGATAGCATTGGAGATACTTCGGCAAGAGAAGTTGTATGCCAAGTTTTCTAAATGTGAGTTTAAGTTAAAGGAAGTTCAATTCTTGGAACACGTCATTGGAAATGAAGGAGTTAAAGTGGATCCGGCAAATATTGAGGCAATTATGAGTTAGGAGAGGCCAAAGACTCCTACGGAAGTGCGAAATTTTTTAGGATTGGAAGGATACTATAGAAGGTTTGTCAAGGATTTTTCAAAAATCGCCACGCCATTGACCAAGTTAACCAGGAAGAATCAAAAGTTTGAATGGAGTGCAGAATGTGAGGATAGTTTTCAAGAGTTGAAACAGAGATTGGTAACAGCTCCGGTGTTAGTACTACCAGATGACCAAGGAAACTTTGTGATATTCAGCGACGCTTCACATAAAAGATTGGGCTGTGTGTTAATGCAACACAGTAAGGTGATCGCGTATGCGTCAAGACAGTTGAAACCACATGAGTTGAAGTACCCGACGCACGACTTGGAGCTAGCCGGCATAGTGTTCGCACTTAAGATTTGGAGACATTACGTCTACGGAGAGAAGTGTGAAATCTACACAGATCATAAGAGTTTAAAGTACATTTTCACTCAGAAGGAGCTTAATATGAGGCAGAGGAGATGGCTGGAATTGATCAAGGACTATGATTGCTCGATAACTTACCATCCTGAAAAAGCGAATGTTGTGGCCGATGCACTAAGCAGAAATGAGAGATTGAACATGATGGCAACACCAAAGGAATTGACTGAAGAAATCAATAGATTTGAATTGGAACTCTGTGATTGTGGAAAAGTTGAAGAAGTTTGTCGTGCAATGACTTTTCAGCCAACCCTAGTGGAAAAGATAAAGAAATGTCAAGAAGAAGTAATGGAGAAAGAGAAGAATCAGTTAACTGGAGAGGAGATTAATACTCAAAGGGATGAGCAAGGGATACTAAGGTTTTCCTCCAGAATTTGGATTCCTCACATACCTGAATTAAAGAATGAGATCCTACACGAAGCCCAAAATTCGAAATTTTCAATCCACCCGGGAAGCACCAAGATGTATCGAGACTTAAAGAAGAACTTTTGGTGCCCAAATATGAAGCGAGACGTGGCAGAATGGGTTGCAAAGTGTTATACTTGTCAGAAGGTGAAGGCAGAACATCAACGACCAAGCGGATTAATTCAGCCCCTAAAGATTCCAGAATGGAAATGGGAAAATATTGCTATGGATTTTATTGTGGGACTACCGCGAACGAAATCCAGACATGACGCTATATGGGTTATAATTGATCGTCTTACGAAGTCAGCGCATTTCCTTCCAATTAACGAGAAGTCATCATTGGACAAATTGGTTCATCTGTATGTGCGCGAAATCGTACTAAGGCATGGAGTACCCGTATCAATAGTTTCAGACAGAGATCCCCGATTTAACTCGAGATTCTGGAAGCAATTTCAAGAATGTCTTGGCACGAAGTTGAATATGAGCACGGCGTACCACCCGCAGACTGATGGTCAGAGCGAAAGGACAATTCAAACAATCGAAGACATGTTGCGCAGTTGTGCAATCGATTTTGCAGGAAATTGGGATGACCACTTGCCGTTGATTGAATTCTCTTACAACAATAGCTATCATTCCAGTATTGGTATGCCACCATACGAAGCTTTGTACGGGCGAAAATGTAGATCACCAACAAGTTGGGATGAAGTAGGAGAAGGAAGGATTCTCGGCTCGGAATTGGTGCAACAGTTGCATGACACAGTCAAGCTAATTCAGAGAAGGTTACTTGCTGCTCAAGATAGACAGAGGAAGTATGCGGATCCAACGCGTAAGGATGTTCGATTTCAAATTGGCGAAGCTATTTTCTTGAAGGTGTCGCCTAGAAAAGGGTTGTCTAGATTTGGCAAGAAAGGGAAGTTAGCACCTAGATATATAGGTCCTTTTGAAAATTTTGAGTCAAGTGGGGAAGGTGGCCTACGAGTTGGCCTTACCACCTCAGTATCAGCATGTGCATAATGTGTTCCATGTGTCGTTGCTTAAGAAGTACAATCCTGACGCTAGCCATGTGATAGAATATGAACCTATAAAAATTCAGGCAGACCTGTCATTTGTGGAGCAACCGGTCAAAATACTCGACTGGCAAGAGAAGAGTCTTAGAAATAAGTCAGTAAAGTTAGTAAAAGTACTTTGAAGGAACCCTAAGGTCGAAGAATTGACTTGGGAGTTAGAGTCTGATATGCGTTCCCGGTATCCTCATATGTTCTCTTAGATTCTGAGGACAGAATCCCTTAAGGGGGAGAGGATGTTACAACCGGCATTTTCGTGTAATATTATTTGTAAATTTGGTGCAATTTTAAAGCCGAATGCCAATATATTCAACTATTGTATGCTTGTATGAATGAAAATTTCTGCGTCCTAAATTTGCTTTATGTGGTATATGATTTTTCAAAGCAAAAGTTTATTTTTTTTCTTTTATTTTTGATTTATAAGAAATATTTTAAACCTTGAATAAATTTCTTTTTAAAAGTCATTTTGTTCACAAATTTCAAAAGTGGTTTTATAAAATTTCTAAAAATCCAAGTTATTTTATGGTATAAATTTTTATAATTTTTAAACTTGTATTTTATTTTATAAAAATAAATCTTTATAAATTTTAGTTGTCGGAATTAGCAAATTACAAGGAAGCCCTTGCATGCAAACTACCCTTTCATTCTTTTCAAGGACAAATAGGACAATTCCAAACCCACTAACTCATGAACTAGTAGCCAAATTACCTCCTTGACCTTGCATGCAAGTTAGCTTAATTCTAGCTAGAAGGATACCCTTGTCATTTCTCAAACCCACTCACAACATAGTCAAATCAAGACATAAAAATAACTCAAGGAAGTGATCACCACTTCACTTCACCCCACCACTTCACTCTCATCTCCTTCCTCCCCCTCCCTCTCGGCTTTTCCCCCTCCCCTATCGGCAATTCCCAAAAACCGAGCCCCCATCCACTTCTTTCTTCATTTCTCACTCAAACAATCATCCTATTATCAATTAATCCTACTCCCTACATGTTGTTCTTGTATATCTTAAGAGTTTAGAGTAGAAAAACTTATGTGTTGACCTTGCATGGTGGTATTTTGTTAAAACTCCAAGTGAATATCCTTGATTCTTGTGAATTCAAGGCTTTCACCATGAGTTATAGTAGCAAAGGGTTGAGAATGGCTAGGCATGAGTATGCTACACTCATGCAATTGTTGTTTTCACCCTAATCCATTCGGCCATGACTTGATAGGAGCCGAATGGATGGTGTTTTGGTTGTCATGTTCCACTTTGTGTGTTTTTGAGATGATAACATGAAAACCTTAATGAAGTCTTGATAAAACCCTTTGCATGTTAAGTGATCATCTAGATATAGCTTATGCTAGGCTTGCATGTCAATTTCATGGTAAAATATATTTAGAAAACATGTTGCTTTGATTGGTAAAACTCGAAGACATGCATGCATGTAAATTTCTCTTGGAATGTTGGAAGATTTTGATCATTTGGAAAGATTTTGTTAGTAAGCTTTAATTTCAGTAGGAATAAGGTGTTAATATTGATTAGTGCTCCTTGATGTATGGTAATAATTCGTGTATATATTATAAAAATACATAACTTGTTGTTTCAAAAACTTGATGACTTGTAAATTGTGCAATGTGATTTCCTTTGTTTTGCCATGATTGCACCTTAGGTAAGGATGATCTCCACCAAGATTATTTTGAGTGTAAGGGAGTTAATTTAGTAGATCACCATGTTTAAGTCTGGGTTTGGGTATTGGGTTGTTGGTGGTTGAGTTTGTCAAGTAAAAACCTTGGAGAAAGAAGAGTCTTAGTTTCTGCAGAAAATCAGTTTAGTACCCTGGGGTTTAGAGTGAGTTTTGACCATGTCATTGATGTGCACTTTGAGGCCCAAGCCACCAGAAGTTAGTATTAGGAGTATATAAAAGTTTTTAGGAGTTGGCTGGAGGTTTGCATGTCGTTTGGTTAGGTGCACAAGTAGAATAACAAAATCTGTCCAGCAGGGGACAGTTTTGTTGCAACTTAGAAATAGGGAGATTTGACCATGTCATGGGTAGGCCCTCATTAGGTCCTGTTGGGCCTTAGTTAGAGGGAGTGTCAGAGAAGTTTTTCCAACCATATTTCATAGTATATGAGTTAGAACCATGTGTCACAAGTTAATTCAAGTCAGGGCGTTTTCTGCCCAGGAAAACTGGGGAACCTTGGACTTTAAGCTTAGGCCCAAGAAGGCCCAAGCCAGGCCCTTGAGCCACATCAAGTTTGGGAGATGCCCTAAGATCAGGAGAGTCTTGTGTGAAAGTTTTGAAGGAAAACTTGTAGTTTAAGGGTGTCTAATGCACTCAAGAAACCATAGATGTCATTCTGAAATTTACACCAGTGAGAACTTTCACTTATCGCCTAGTTTTAGAACACTTAGGAGTGAGATCTAGGTTGACCACCATAGTTGCAAGATAGTGTAAGGTCAGTAGAGAAAAAGGCCCAAGTGAGGGTCAATAGGTCTTGGATAGTTTAGTAAAGGCACATCGAGTTAGGAAGCCAAAATTTGAAGACTTTGTCTAGTTTAGCGACCAAGTGACTTAAGTTGTGAGTCGAGATCATCCAAGCCTAGTGTTGCATTATGGTGTATGTGGTATTATTTGGTATTAAAATATGATATGTGAGTATATGTGGTTATGTGTGCAATTATATTTTTAAGGTGAATATAAATTAAGTGCATATAGGCCTAAGTGCCATCCGTGTTTAAATTCGGGTTGCAAATAGGTTAAGTTGGTGAGAATATATTATAATGAGGATTATTATTTATGTAGGATCTCGAGACGAGGGTAAAATTGCCATAAAGGTCGAGTGAAGCTTCCAGTTGCTCCTACCAGTCAGACCAGACCAGCCTTCCTCAAGGCAAGTGATTCAACTTGTCTTTCGTAATCACTGCAAATAGCTCATATATATTGATGCAACTATCCTGAGTCATTTTGATATATTTAAATCAAGCGTATCTTATGTTTATCTTTGAATCATATAGAAATGCCATGAATCCTCGAGTACGTATTGCAAGTAGTTTAAAAGTCTTATCATGATAGTATATTAAAGTAATTTGAATGCCATGATAAAATAAAGAGTTGTTATAGCACTTGGTTGATCCTCTTGATTACCATGCTAATGATTCCTAAGTATTGATATCTCATCGATATTTATCAAAGTTGTTCCTCATTGATTGATACCCCTCTTTCTTATCCTAAAGCTTGACAATTCTGATATATCCTGAGTTAAAGATCATTTCTTCATACCTTAACACCCTTAGTATTCATGATGCTTATCTTCTTGATGATCTAGCACTTGCACCTTGATGAGAAACCATTGCTTTAAGCCCAGTTTGGCATTACCCCTTCATAATATCCAATAGCCTCACTAAATTTCCTTGTCCAAGTTTTGATATATGAAAACCTTTCAGTTACCCTAATAGAGTAAAGTTTAGTGGATCATGGCCCTGAGATTTAGTACCATATTTCCCGTGTTTCGAGTTGATCTATAATCCCTTGATAAAAATGTTTACGGACAAAAGAGATTTTGTCATAAATCGGCATCGATTTTTAAAATGATTAAAATGTGGATTTTCAGTCCCAAAGGGGGATAAATGTTTTCTCTGAATAGTGGATCTGGACTGAGACGCGAGTCCTTTCCACACTTATATTAGACTTAAAAGTTGCCTAGGGATCCCATTAATATTTTAGAACCCAGTGAGGTTCGGGATTACTTCGCGGCTGATCACCGGCTGTAATCCGTAGCGTCATAAAATTATTTTGATTAAGATATTATTTTGAAATTGTTTTGATACAAGCAAAATAATGCCATCACCCAAAGTTTTATCTCTCGTTATCATTGGTTATGTCTTCCCATTATCATTCTTTAATGTATATCTCGATTTATGTTTTGTATCGTACTATTTAGCACTTGTTGAGCATTTGGCTCACTCCTTGCTTTACCCTGATATTACCGCTAGCAGCTATGGTTAGATTCAAGCAGACCGCCCGTAAGACCTGTGATGCTGATGCTTATGTTCGAGCTCAGGTAGAATAAGAGATAGTAGTTTGTGTGAGGACTCGATATTAAAATCAGTTGTAATAGATGGTAGTGTTGGGCTGTTCCAAACCCTAAACTGTAAGATCTTGGATTTGGTTATGTTTACTTCTTTTAAAATGTTGTAATAGTTATATTTAAATTATTGGTAAAGTTGGGGTGTGACATTAATCATTAAAATCTGCAAAAATACACAAAATTCTCTTAAATCGGGTCGGGAAGAACAGGTTTGGGTCGAAAAATCAAGTCGTGATTTCTCTCTGATTACAGCATCAAATCGTGTGATTCAAGTACTCAAATCAAAGGTTTTGATCTATTCTTTCCATTTCTAGCATTAATTTCACGTTTTATTGCATCATTTTTGATTTTCGATTTCTAGGGTTTATTTTCGAATTAGGACTTTTTGATTCTTGGGTTATTTTGATGTTTTGATGATTGATATAGCTTTGTTAGATGATTTACAGTCGATTCATGGTGTTTAATTGAACAAATGATGCCTGGATAGTGATTCACGATTTCTAGGGTTTATACCGAATTTTCAAAACACAACTCGATGATTTCTGTCAATCTTTGGTTCCTGAAAGTTTAGGGCTTTGATTGTATATATTCATAGCTTTAATTTGCACTATTAAACGTTTGATTTTATGTACGATTCTGCAAATTCGATGTTTGGCCGGAAAACTTTGAGTTTAGATCGGAGAATTGATTTCAGGGATGATTTTGGTCATTTGATGGCTGGAATCGAGTTGTGAATGGATGGGGAATGAAAACCCCGTAAAAACAAGGCTGAATGATGCATAGTTGGCAGGGTTTCAGGGTTGCCGGACTCCGGGAACGTCACCGGAATCTGGAAAAATTCCGGTGTGTTCTTGAAGATCCGACCCATGCCCCAACCCGTTTACCCGAATCAAAACCCGGATTAAAACCCGGTTTTGATCTGTTTTTGTCAGAAACCAATTTCTGACAACTGTTTCTGAAATTTTGATTTTGATTTTTATTTTTATTAATGTTAAAAATCAGTTTTATTTATTTTGTAAATTGATTAATTAATTATTTAATTAATTGATTTATATTATTGTTATGGATAAAAAACTAAGGTTATTACTTGCTGTATTTAATACTAAGATTCGGGAGCTCAAGGCCTTTAATGGCTGCTCTCATGTTTCGTGACTCAATCTGCCTTTACGAGATGCCTACGTATCTCTGTGAATTAGAGAATCAAGCCAAAAAAATGTCGTTCTGATTGGTGGGGGTGAGACCCCTTATATAGATGTTGGGAGTCCTTGAATTGGACTTGGTATAGGAGACTTGGTGGGCAAGTCTCATAATTAGAATGGACTTTGGAGTCCTAGATAGTAGGAAACTGATTCCTTATCCTTTTAGGTCCCCTTGAGGCTAATCTCCAAGGATTTATATCCTTATCGGACTCTTTTCAACATCTGATTTGTCCCTTATTAATTAATTACGAAATTAATTAATAATCAGGGCTTTTGGGCCTTTTTTATTCCATCAGGCCTGATCTGGTCCATCAGGCTTAACCTTTCTGGTCTGAGTATCATATATCTTTTTATTGGGCCTAGCAGCCCACAGCTTGTACAATTAATGCAGTATTTAATTATACAAGCATAATTTATTTATCCCTATCATTTGCCCCCCAACTTTTGGGAAACATTGATTAGGTTTCGCAGAAGTTAAGTCTATTCGTTCCCTTACAGGGTTTCGTTTTTCCGTAAAGTGTGGAGCGACCTACACATTTACAATGAATTTTTCCTTTTATTCAGGAATTATCTTAATTTCCAGGAATTTTTCCCTTATTTCCGGGATTTTTTTCCTTATTTTCTGGATTTTTCCCTAATTTTCTGGGATTTTCCCTAATTTTCTGGGATTTTTCCCTAATTTTCTGGGATTTTCCCCTAATTTTATGGGATTTTCCCCTAATTTTCTGGGATTTTCCCCTAATTTTCTGGGATTTTCCCTAATTTTTTGGGATTTTTCCCTAATTTTCTGGGATTTTCCCTAATTTTCTGGGATTTTCCCTATTTTTCAGATTTCCAGCCCTTTTTCGACCAGGATCCTAGTCGAAATTTCGACCTGGATCCTAGTCGAAAATAAGGGTCAGCCTTGCCATCCTGGTCGAAAGAATTCGACTAGGATCCACGACCTGGAACTCGACCAGGATCTTAGTCGAAATTTCGACCTGGATCTAGGACCTGGAATTCGACCAGGATCCTAGTCGAAAATTCGACCTGGATCTAGGTCGAAAATTCCACCTCTCTTTTCTTTTTCTTTTTTTTAGCTTCTTGCCATGAGCCTATCGACTAGGATTTCGAATAGGATTCTAGTCGATATTTTGACCTGAATCCTGTTCGAAAATTCTTTGATATTCTTGCTTCCTGGTCGAAGGATTTCGACTAGGATTCACGACCTGGAATTCGACCAGGATCCTAGTCGAACTTCGACCTGAGTTTTTAATCCCCCTTTTTTTTCTTTTTTTTTTTGAAAGATGCTTGGTTTATTCGACCTCATTCCTGGTCGAAGTTTCGACCTCAATTCAGTCCCATTATTCCAGCTTCTTGCCATGAGCCTATCGACTAGGATTTCGACTAGGATTCTAGTTGATATTTCGACCTGAATCCTGTTCGAAAATTCTTTGATTTTCTTGCTTCCTGGTCGAAGGATTTCAACTAGGATTCACGACCTGGAATTCGACCTGGATTCTGGTCTTTTTTACCCGTTATTTTCGGGTGTCTGCTCGAAAGATTTCGGGCAGGGTTCACGACCTGGAATTCGACCTGGATTCTGGTCTTTTTTACCCGTTATTTTCGGGTGTCTGCTCGAAAGATTTTGGGCAGGAGTCACGACCTGGATTTCGACCTGGTTCCTGGTCTTCCACTAGCCTTCTTTATTTAGCTTTAATTTAGGGTATTGTATTTTCCAAATCCTAATTGGATTTGGGCCTGGCCTTTGTTGGGCCTTATTAAATTTTACTGAGCCTCTATTATTGGGCTTTTCCAAATCTTATTGGGCCTCTTTTATTGGGCCTTTTCAAAATCTTATTGGGCCTCTTTTATTGATCTGGGCTTAATACACCCTGTTTAGAATGCTCTAGAATTCCTAGGAATATTCTGGAATATTCTTTTTTCTGGGCTTTTTCCTATGGGCTTTTGTCCTCAATGGGCTTTTCGTCCCTTCAACTTCCTTTTCCTCTTATATAAAGGAATGAGGAAAGGCTATTACTCCTCACTTTCTCATTTCTTAGTTTTCTTCTTCATCTTCCTGCTAAGATTCTCAGAGGAATAACAGCAAGTCGGAGCTCAAAGCCTTTTTCAGGAGCGCTTCTTCAGGTAAGATTCCTCCCTTTGCTTTTTGTGTCTATTTTTCCATTGTGTGCCACTTTAAGATAGCCTATTTACGTGCCCCTTACTTTTTTTCAGATGGCTGACAAAAGAATGACCCGTTTGGCCAAGATGAACGTGGCTAGAAAGTCCAACGATTTTCCTATTCGATCGAGGTATACTTCCTTAATCGACATGATCAACACTCGAGGGGACGAGTATCCGTCTGATGCGCATCTGGACGCGTACGATCATATCAGTGCTTTACGGGATCCCAAGGAGCTGGAAAAGTTGAGCAGCTGCTTCAAAATCAAGGAGCCTTTTAAGCTGGTTCTTGCGGGTCCGGCCGACAGGGCCTGTCAGTGGAAGAGGGACGCGCTATACGTCTATAGGGATACTCTAAGGGCAGGTATTAGACTCCCTTTTCATCCATTCATTCCTTTGCTACTAGCTGATGTGGGCATCAGCCCTTGCCAACTTCCCCCTAATTCCTGGAGGTTGATTCTGTGCTATCTGTCGCAATGCGCCAAGCACAACGTCCCCACATCTGTTGTTGTCTTCAGGAAGATTTTTCAGTTCAAAAACAGCCCTGATAAAAGTCCGGGTTGGGTTTCTATCAACCAGCGCCCCACTATCCCCCATATCGTGAATGGGAAGTCCATCCCTGACAACAACTTGGGGTGGAAGAAAGATTTTTTGTTTGTTATTTGGGAAGGTGGAGATTGGGGCTCCCTGTTTCGATCATCCTTTGGGCTGGCCGTGGACGGGAGCCCAAACGACATAACTTTGTCTGAGGAGGAGGCTAGAGGTTTCAACCTCCTTACGCAAGACAACGGCACTTCCCATTATTGGGACCTTATTCGGGAGACCGTCCTGGTAGAACGCGGCCTTTCGCCCGTTAATAAGAAAAGTAAGTTCCCTTTCTTATCTCCTTTATTTCCTGCACTTTTATTTCATTGATTTTCAACTGACTTTGTTTGTTGCAGTGGCTGAGAAGATTGAGGAGGCTACCAAGCCGAAGGACCTGGAGACAACCAGGATGAAGAGGGCTGGGAAGGTCTTTAAAGACCCTCGACTTGGTGATCGCTTCCCTGAGTTCCTCCTTCAGGCAATGAAGCCAAGCGAGGAAGGCCCCAGCCAAGTTTTGCGCACCAAGCAGAGGCCAGGGGCCTATTTTCAACCTGCCTGGGGGATCCGGGGCAAGGACTCTATCGTGGGCAGCACGGCGCTGTCCAAGGAATGGTCTAAGCATTCCATCTCCCCGGTGGACTATCAAGATTTTGTCCTTCAACAGGACTTAGAGGGGAATGAGTTATTTGGAGCCCAGGCTCTGGCGACGGTACGTCCTTTACTTATGCTCTTCTTACTTATTTTTCCACGTTTCTTTTCTGAACTTTCGCTGTTTCTCTTGCAGGCTAACGCCCATTTCCAGGGGGCAATCCACCAATCTAAAGCTTGGAAGGTTGGCCTGGAAGATGCCAACAAGAAGTTGGAAGAGGCCAACCAAAAAATAGAGGCCCTTGAAGCTCAACTGGCCTCTTCCACTTCTGACCTAGAGACGGCCCGGGCCAAAAATGTCATTCTGAAGGCGCAGAAGGACAAAGCCTTTGATGGCTGGATGGACACCCAAGAATTCAAGGACTTGATGGTGGAGCATGATGCCCTTCTTCACCCAGTTAGCTATAAAGAGGGCTGGGATACTGCTGTGGAGGCCATCCAGGATGAGTTTCCCGAGGTCCTTGAGCAGTCTCCCTTTCCTTGCCCTGTGCGGGTTCCAGAGCTTGGAGGGGTTACTGAGAAGCTTGCTGTTATGATCAAGGACGGAGAGGAGGAAGATTCTTCCGAAGAGGAGTTTGAGCCTGTCGCTAAGAAGGCCAGGGTGGAAGAGCCTCCAAAAGCAACGCCTCAACAGCCAGCATCTCCTGCAGAGGGAACTTCTACAGGGACTTCGGAGGGGACAACCGAGATGTCCGAAGGAACGACCGAGACTTCCGAGGAGACTTCAGATAGTGGTTCTGAGGAATCTCAGCCTTCCAAGGCCTAACTTTTTGTATATCTTCTATTTGAACTTCATTCATATCTAAACTTGTCACCCTTCGGGGTTATATTTCATATGTTGCTTTTCTTCTTTCTGTTTTAACTTTACAATCTTAATACGCATTTGAACTTTAAACATCCTTAGATAGAAATAATTTCAAACTCTTTAATATGAAGTCTGGTTTTCCAAAACCTTACACAGCATGGGTTCGACCCTAATCAACAATAACTAGACAATGTAAATTCTACTGGAATATAAAATCCTACGCAAGCAAAGCTTCATGGTGCTTTTAAACCTACTTGTCAATGACAAGTGAGAATCGTACTTCACCTATCTTACACGTAGTAAACCTTCAGGTTTTATGCATGCCAGGTCCTCGGGACTTTAAAACCTTCCATAGTTTCCAGCTTGTAGGTTCCTCTACCCTGAACGCTCTTGACTCTGTACGGCCCTTCCCAATTCGGGGCAAGCTTTCCTTTCTGTCCAACACCAGAAGCCTCTATTTTTCTCAAGACTAGATCTCCTTGTTTAAAAAATCTCTCTTTAACCCTTAGGTTATAATAGAATGAAGCCTTTTTCTGATATTCTACTATCTTTGCATGTGCCTCATCTCGCACTTCATCAATTAGATCCAGGGCTAACCTCTGCCCTTCCTCATTTTCTACAGCATTGAAAGTCTGAATCCTTGGAGAGGAATGCGATATCTCCACGGGAACTACTGCTTCTGCCCCATATGCCAACATGAAAGGAGTTGCTCCTGTCGTGATTCTACAGGTAGTCCTATAGGCCCATAATATTGGAAGTATCTCATCCACCCAATTATTTCTTGACTTCTCGATCCTCTTTTTTAGTCCATCCAGGATTATCCGATTTGCTACCTCTGCTTGCCCATTGGCTTGCGGGTGAGCCACAGAGGTGAATCGTAACTCAATTTCATTTTCTTCACAATACTTCTTGAATTCCTCATTGTTGAATTGTGTTCCATTGTCAGTGACGAGGATACGGGGAATTCCATATCGGCACATAATGTTTTCCCACAGGAATTGTGCAACCTGCTTAGTTGTGATTTTGGCCAAGGGTTTGGCTTCGATCCACTTGGTGAAATAATCAATGGCTACAATCAGAAATTTCCTTTGTGCCGTGGCCATAGGAAAAGGCCCTAGAATATCCATCCCCCACATGGCCAAGGGAATAGGTGAGTTGATAGAGGTCAGCATCTCGGGGGGTTGTCTAACAACTGGTGCATGCTTCTGACAGCGATCACACTTCTTCACATATTCTTTGGCATCAGCCATCATTTCTGGCCAATAGAAGCCTAAACGAGTTATCTTATGAGCCAAGGCCCTGCCCCCCAAGTGTTATCCACAAATATCTTCATGCACTTCTTCAAGAGCCAAACGTGCCTCATCGGGCCTGAGACACCTCAAGTAGGGAACCACGAAAGATCTTTTGTAAAGAATCCCATCTATCAAAGAGTACCTTAGTGCCCGAACAGTTAACTTCCGTGCTTCAGTTGCATCACTTGGCAACCAACCGGTCTGAATGTGAGCCTTGATGGGATCAATCCATGACGTCCCCAAGCGTATGGGAGCCAGCAACTTAACATCTATGCTTCGTGTCTTCAAAACACGGAAGTACACACTTCCTGAACTTTCTTCAATCTCAGACGAAGCGAACTTTGATAGCGTATCTGCCTTAACATTTTCTTCCCTTGGAATGTGTTCAACATGGCACTCATTAAATTGGGTCATCACAGCCCTTACTATGCGGACATACTTAGCCATCGTATCATCCCTTGCCTCAAATTCTCCCTTTACCTAGGATATGATCAGCTTCGAGTCTCCACGAACCTTTAAGTTTTTGACTCTAAGTGTCCCAGCTAGACCAAGGCCAGCTATCAGGGCTTCATACTCTGCCTCATTATTTGTGGTTGGAAAATCTAGCTTCATCGCATACTCAATTAAGAACCCATCAGGGCTTTGCAAAACCAACCCTGCTCCACTGGAATTTGTTTTTGATGCTCCATCAAAATAGAGAACCCAATATTCTTTCTCCTTGTCATTCTTCTCCCTGTCCCCATTGTCGACTCCCTTGTTTTGAGGTATGGTATCTTCCTGCCCCCCGACTTCTTGGTTGGGTATGGTACATTCCACCACGAGGTCAGCTAGTGCCTGGGCTTTTATAGCCGTACGTGGTTTATACTTGAGATCAAACTCTCCCAACTCTATTGCCCACTTAATCAGTCTCCCACTTGCCTTGGGACTGTGAATGATATTTCTCAGTGGCTGATTTGTTAGCACTTCAATCTGGTGAGCTTGAAAATAAGGACGCAGCTTTCTTGAAGCCATTACCAAGGCTAAAGCGAATTTCTCTATAGTTGAATAATTCAACTCAGCACCATGCAAAATTTTGCTGACATAGTATACGGGTTTCTGGACTTTCAGTTCTTCCTTAACCAACACCGCGCTCAAGGCGCTCTCTGAAACAGCCAAGTACAAGAATAAAATTTCACTCAGAACTGGCTTGGCCACCAACGGGGCCTGGGCCATATACTTCTTTAACTCTTCAAATGCCTTCTGGTTTTCCTCATTCCATACAAAGTCTTTGATGCTCTTTAGCGATTTGAAGAATGACAAACACTTTTCCCCCGACTTGGAGATGAATCGTCCTAGCGCAGCAACCCTTCCTGTAAGCTTCTGAACATCCTTAACAGTTTTTGGTGGTTCCATGTCCAGAATCGCCTTTATCTTATCCGGGTTAGCCTCAATTCCCCTCTTTAAGACCATCAGTCCCAAGAATTTTCCAGATCCAACTCCAAAAGCACACTTCGTCGGATTCAACATCATCTTGTGGTACCTCAGGACCTCAAAAGCTTCCCTTAAATGGGCTATATGATCAGTCTTTACTAGACTCTTGACTAACATGTCATCAACATAGACTTCCATAGTCTTACCAATAAGATCCTTAAAAATTCTATTCACCAACCTTTGATAGGTGGCTCCTGCATTCTTGAGACCAAATGCCATAACAAGATAACAATAAACACCAAAGTCAGTGATAAATGATACCTTTGGAATGTCATCCTTATGCATTTTGATCTGGTTGTATCCGCTAAACCCATCCATGAAACTCAGCATCTCATGTCCAGCGGTGGCATCAATCAAAGTATCAATTCTAGGCAGCGGAAAACAGTCTTTGGGGCATGCATCATTCAGATCGGTGAAGTCTATACACATCCTCCACTTTCCATTAGCCTTCTTCACCATTACAGGGTTTGCTAACCACTCCGGAAATTGAATCTCCTCAATGAAACCAGCCTCTAAGAGCTTTTCCACTTCCTGCTTTATAGCCTCTTGTCTTTCCGGGGCAAAATTTCTTTTCTTTTGTTTCACTGTCTTCCGGCTTGGATCTACGTTTAGCTTGTGAGTAATTAACTCCGGGTCTATTCCTGGCATATCAGCTGCTGACCATGCAAACACATCACTATTTTCTTGCAAAAATTTCACTAACTTCCCTCTAAGGGGCTCCTCTAATGTGGCTCCAATGAAAGTCGTCCTCTCAGTATTCTCGGGGTCTAAAGGAACCGAAACCAATTCTTCTCCTGGCCTTCCTCTATTCTCATCATTTTCTCGAACATCCATATCTTCAATAGGAAGAACCTGCCCCCCGACTCCATCTGCCCTCAAAGAGGCCACATAACAGCTTTTAGCCATTTTTTGATCTCCTCTCTCTTCTCCAATCCCGTTTCGGGTGGGAAACTTCATGACTGAATGGTAGGAAGAGGGGACAGCCTTGAAGGCATGTATCCCTGTTCTCCCCATGATAGCATTATAAGTTGAACTAGCCTTTACCACCACGAAATCCAGCATCTGCGTTGCTTGCCTTAGCTCCGTACCTATGGTGGTTGGCAATTTGATTATCCCTTCCACAGGACATTCTACTCCAGCAAATCCATATATCGGTATGTCGGTTGGTGTTAACTGGGAGTCGTTATACCCCATCCTTAGAAAGGTGTCGTGGAGCAAGATATCCACAGAAGCACCATTATCCACAAGGACCCTCTTAACCGGGCTATTTCCTATTATTGGTGTTATGACCAGCGGGTCGTCATGGGGAAACTTCACACCCTCTAGGTCGGAATCATCAAAAGCCAATGTTACTTCTGTCCTGGCCCTCTTCGGGGCTTCTCCAACAATATGCATAACCTCTCTAGTATATGCCTTTCTGGAATTTTTGGACAATCCAGCAGCAGTTGGACCTCCAAAGATTGTGTTTATCACAGGCCCTCGAGGTCTCGGCCCTCCATAAATGGTGTTTATAACTGGTCCTCTAGGCTGGGGGTTTCGCCCCTGATCGTCTTGGTCCCTCCTACGATCCTCAAAGTTCTTCCTTCCATTATTATTCCTATCCCCTCCTTCTCCAGTGTATTTGTTCAATCTTCCTTTTCGAATGAGGAACTCAATTTCATCTTTCAATTGCCTACACTCATCGGTGTCATGGCCAACATCTTTGTGAAATCTGCAATACTTGCTCTTATCTAGCTTGGCGGGATCAGCCTTCAAGGGCTTAGGCCAGCGAACATCTCTGTCTTTCTCAATCTCCATCAAAATCTGACTTCTAGGAGCATTAAGCTTAGCGTATTCAGTGAACTTTTGCCCAGGTCCTCCCTTCTTGGGGGTTGAATCAGGGTTTTGCTCGGTTCTAGGATATTTGTCCTTTGCAATATATTCCAAATCAGTTTTTCGCTTCTTGCCTCCAGTGGGCTCATTACTTACTATGGTCTTCCTCATGCTTTCTTCAACCTTGATATACTTCCCTGCTCTCTCTTGGAGTTGCAACATGTTTTCAAGGGGACGTTTGGCCAAGGACATCTTGAAAAACTCATCCCTGGTTCCTTGTTGTAGTGCTATCATGGCTACCTTATCATCAAGGTCTGGGACTTTTAAAGCCTCCTTTGTAAAACGATTCAGGTAATCTCTCAAGGATTCCTTAGCTCCCTGCACAAGACTCATAAGGGATGCTGAACTTTTCTCATGGACTCTTCCACTGATGAATTGCTTAATAAAAGCCTGACTTAATTCTCTGAACGATCCAATAGAATTTGGGGGCAGGTGACTGTACCATCTTTGAGCCATACCCGACAGGGTTTGAGGGAAGGCCCGACACTTTATAGCATCATTCACGGGTTGCAGCAGCAGTGCATTAGAGAATGTCCTAACATGATTAGCGGGGTCTCCCGTGCCATCATAGGCTTTGATAGTGGGCATCTTGAATTTCCTTGAGATATGGGCATTCATTATCTCTTCTGTGAAGGGTGGAGTTGGATCATCAGGATCTCCAAGGGGAAGGAGATTGCTTGGATCAGTTCTTGGGACAACAACCCTTCTTCTTACCGGACCATCCAGGTCTATGACAGGAGGAGGATTTCTCCTCCTAGGAGATATCTGGGGTCTGGTGGCCTGGTGAGCCTCCAAATCACGCCTCAGCCTTTGGATTTCAGCCTCATGAGCCCTGATCCTTTCCTGCACTTCTTGGGGATTCGCCCCTGGGGTGTTTTGGGGGCGTTGCCTTCCATCGGCCATTGGCTCTTTTCCAGGACGCCTCCTTCTCGGGGCCACTTCATCATCCGAAGATTCGGAGTCTCTCTCAGTATAAGGACCAGAAAATTCCCGATCCTCAGGAATAGGACCCAAACCTCGTATATAGGGGGGTGACTGCCCTCGTGCTTCGCCTCGCCCAGCATATCCGCTTCCTCCAACCTCAGGGCGAAGGGGCATCCCATAAGGGGGGTTAGTAGTGATAACAGTTGAATATTCACACCCGACGGGTCGAGAATTCATAGGTATATGTACTTGTTGAACTTGAGGATTCGTACCTTGAATAGTCGGGGGAGTTATCCCTTGTGGCTGAGGTTGAGTTGCCCCTGTCTGGGCTTCCCCCTGAGTAGATGCATAAGTTGAATGGGGAGGAACCTCCACGGTTGATGAAATCACCTGGGTTGTCTCTGATGGTGTTCCTTCCTCTAGAGCTCCAATTGTTCTCCGTGTTCTCGCCATGGTTGTTGTTGCGTTTTCCCACAGACGGCGCCAAATGTTATGGATAAAAAACTAAGGTTATTACTTGCTGTATTTAATACTAAGATTCGGGAGCTCAAGGCCTTTAATGGCTGCTCTCGTGTTTCGTGACTCAATCTGCCTTTACGAGATGCCTACGTATCTCTGTGAATTAGAGAATCAAGCCAAAAAACGTCGTTCTGATTGGTGGGGGTGAGACCCCTTATATAGATGTTAGGAGTCCTTGAATTGGACTTGGTATAGGAGACTTGGTGGGCAAGTCTCATAATTAGAATGGACTTTGGAGTCCTAGATAGTAGGAAACTGATTCCTTATCCTTTTAGGTCCCCTTGAGGCTAATCTCCAAGGATTTATATCCTTATCGGGACTCTTTTCAACATCTGATTTGTCCCTTATTAATTAATTACGAAATTAATTAATAATCAGGGCTTTTGGGCCTTTTTTATTCCATCAGGCCTGATCTGGTCCATCAGGCTTAACCTTTCTGGTCTGAGTATCATATATCTTTTTATTGGGCCTAGCAGCCCACAGCTTGTACAATTAATGCAGTATTTAATTATACAAGCATAATTTATTTATCCCTATCAATTATAAATAATTCTAAAATATTTTCTAAAAAGTAGATTTAATTATTTTCTGAATTATTTATTATTTATTTATTATTTATTAACTATTTAAAAATGATTAATTATTTTGATAAATAATCAAATAATTTTCAATAAATCATAATAAATTCATTTTAATTCCAAAAATTATAGAAAAACTATTTTTAATTTTGATTTTTCTTAAATAATGATTTAAAAATTATTTTTGAATTTTAAAAATTAATAATAATTATTTATAGTGAATAATAAATGGAATTATTAGTATTTAATTGATAATAATTCAACCGTTAGTCCGATTTGCGTGAAACGAAAGCCTGTTGACTCATAAAAATGAATTATTTTCATTAAAAATAATATCAAAGCTTAATTTCTTCTAAACATTAGTTGATTTTGTGACTTGTTTGATTATCAGTCATAATGCGTGCCGAGACGAGTCCGAAAAATTCTGGAAAAATGGGAAACGAGTCAGATAACTGTAAGTTGAGCGATCAGCGAGTCGATTTTGGTTCTAAAAATTATTTTAACTATAAAAATGATTATGTGCCTATGTGCTTATGCATATTACGTGGTTAATTGAGTCTTACTTGCTTATATGTAATACACGAGTCGGTCGTAAGTGCATGGGTAGATGTTAGGAACGGTGTGAAGTTGATTCAAGATACAAATGAAGTACGACATGACTTAACCAGTCTGTTTTGCCAACAGAAGCTAAGCCAGCCAGGCAAGTTGCGTCGGTAATAGTCCAAGGTGATAGACAGAAGTGATTCAATTGCAGTGAGTCACGCATAAGGCAAGTTTTTCCCCTATTCTACTTTCAGAATAGTGATACTGATTCAAATGCTTATCACATTTGCATTCTCTTGATTATTGTTCTTCATCACTGATATACACTTGCTATTCCTTTGCTCATATTTTATTTCGATTCTTGATTTCTCTGTTTCTTTGAATTCTTGATTCATATTCCATTGATAAGGCATTGAGGTTGATATATTCTGGTATTTGGGATATATCAAAGCATACCGATTATTCCGGTTGCTAAGCGCTGGACTGGATAATGATATTTTTGGGATTGAGTGTGTCTTAATCCTGAGGACCGGGATGACTGGTGCCTCGACGTGGGCCGTAGTGCCTGGGTACCCGACTGGATCTATATATTGAGATATGGATCTGCATTATATTCTGATTGATCAGCAGAATATAGATGTAAACTTGTGTCCAGTTTAGTTCATTTGTACTCACCGGTAATGACCTTCTTTCAATTCTCGTGAGGTTATATCTTTGCAGATATACCTGAGATGACGAATTCATTTAAAATGCTTTAACACTGTTTATATTTTATGGACTTATTGAGCAATTTTTGGCTCACCCCTTTTTGTTGTTATTCACCTTATTGTTTTCAGTTAAGAAGGAATATGAAACCAATCAGGACTCGAGTGGTAAAGAAGCGGGTCAAGCCTCAGGATCCTCTCATACCCAAGGTGTTGATCCCAATCCAGGAAGAAAGCTTTGAGTTTCCCGAGCAGGTGAGGTGTTGATAGATAGTGTGTGTTTGAATAAAAGTTGAACTTAGTTTAAAATGAATTAGACAATGGTTTGTAATAAAGAGAGTTTGTGAGACTTTGAATGTTGGTTTGTAATAAAAGTAGTTAGTGGTTCTTGTTTTCATACTTCAACCTAAAAAGATCCTGGTTAGTGTTAAAGGGGTTTAATTTCATTTTTTTATTAATTGTTAATCAGATTGTACAGGTTTGGTGATTAGCTAGTAACCCCCGGACTTATACCCCGGGTCTGGAGGGCGTTACAGCAGTAGCTTTTTATGGTAATTGAGTTAGCAAGATTGTAAGAATAATTTCTTTATCAATTGTAACTTAAATTAGTTGGGGTTTGGTACGTTGTAATAAAAGTTAAGGTTGTGGCTTGTTTTCATACTTTAACCTGTTACAATCCATGGTTATATAAAACAGGGTCATTGCAAATAATATTTCTTATACAGGTTTATATATAGTGTATATGTTGTTGACCCCAAACTTCTGACCCGGGTTTGGAGGGCGCCACAGGTTGGTATCAGAGCTACAAGTTATAAGTCACTGAAACAAGCTTATATTGTCGGGATTGGGTAGAGGGTTAGGATTAGGAATAGGAAATAGAAAGATAAGACATCGTGAGGTTGAGTGCGATTGTATAGTAGGTCTGCGGCAAGGTTCGTGTTGCGATTTGAGCTTCTTAGCTTGTGACGTGATTTCCAGATAACGGCAATGGCAGATCTTGTTTTCCCTGTATCATCTGATCATTCGGAGCCTTTCATTCGAGGACCATTATCTTCACCCAGATTTGACTTGCATATTGTTCTTCCACCAGTATTAACTGTATTACCTCCTGTTATAACAGATGTACCCCCTTCAAGCTATTCTACATTATTCCACCCCCTTCTGATGTGAGACCACCTTTTTAAAAACCTTTATTTGCTTATTCTTGTTCTACTGGACATTTAGCTGTAAGTGTATCTTTTCAGTTTACTCTACACCCTGTTCTATACCCTCAGTTTAAAACTTGTCCCATAGAGCAACAATATCTTCGAGGATGGATTCAAGAGCTATAGTAAATGGTGGGTACATGAGATATTAATAAAAGTGAGAAGGAGTTTTAGAAAAAGGATTCATGTGTTTTGGATAGTAGTTGCTACCAGGTTAAAAGAAGCCATTAGTGACTAGGCCACCCATGGCTAGCTTGTGGAATAGATTAGATGAGTTTTGAAAAAGAGTTAGAGAAGCGTTTGGATCTGGAGCTTTCTTTAAGTTAGATGATGGTGTTATGACAATGTGATATATCTATAATAACAATATGATGTGACATCAGTCGACTTGTTGACTATTGGATAGCCTGTTCTACTTAACGACTGCAAAGATGATGACGGGAGTACTACCAGTATGGAAGCTTTGAAGTGAAGCTACGTATAAAAAAACATGCAACGAAAACTGAAGTTTTCGTCAATTAAGGAAAGCAAATGGACCCAATAAAGGAGAGAAGGTAGATTGAGTGAATGGACCTTTAAGTGAATGTTTCCTTAAATGGTACTTTGTTATAGGTGAGGAGGACAACAACCAACTCATGTAGTAAGGACAACCAAATATGCGATTTTCAAAATTTTTAAACAAGTTTTCGAAAAAGATTTTTCCTAACAAAATTTCTAAAAGCCCTTTTAAATAAAATAAGTTTTAAACATCGGTTGTCAAGTTACTACTTGAGTTCTTGTTTGTTAGAAGACCCGGATTACCTGGAAGGATACTTGTTTTAGACTTAATATTGTTAATTCAGAGAATAAAGTGATTTGCGATTATGAAGAAGTACTCATCCAATTACTAGGACTATCAAAGTTCAAAGAATTCATTGATCTAACAGAAGCCTGAGTATGGCCGAAGAATATTGTGAAGATTTCCAGACTTTTCTAAAAGAAGAATATTATTAACAAAAGGATCGTTATGGCGTATGATTAGTGTTATTCTAAATTAAAAAGAGAAAACTCGAGGTTATCTGGTAAGAACGCCATTATAATCGAACTGTTAAAATATTATACGTGTAGATGTGATGTTACAAACGCAAGATTTAACAAGTAAGAATCGACCATAATGCTTAATTTGTGAAGGCATTTCAGCATACCTTCTAAAGTTATTATATAACACAATGGGGATATGATCGAACAAGCTGAGTACAAGCGAAATATGGATGGTGACCAATCGTATCATTCTTTTCTGCAATATTACAGTGTATATTTTCTTTTTGAATCCTAAATATGTATGAACTTCTTTCCATGAAACTTCTTTACGGTGATAAGAAAAAGGAGGATGTTTCATTCCTTTTAAATTTAATTCTTTCCCTTAAGTTTGCTCTCTGATTGGGACGAGCAGTATTATGGTGAGACGCTTTGTCAGGAATGACAAAGAGTCGGGTGGGACACCACCTAATCATATGTTGTATGTCATATGGTACGAAAGATTGGCCATCTTAAGTATCAATATGGTTGTCTCATTCATATTCAAATCATTACTTCTTCTTTCTTTTCAGCTCTAATTTTGTTAAATGGTCAACCCTTCTAGTTGTTTCGTTATACTGTCATTCTTTGTAAGAGTTTTTCACACAAAAATCAACGTATCCTGAATCAATTGGACGAAGTTCCATCTACCTCTCACGCATGGAAAGAAAACAAGGGCATATGGCGAGGATTGCAAATCACTAGCCGCAGTCAGGGATGCACTAAGAGCCAAGGGAATCTACTCTAATACGGAATATGTCTCCAAGGACGAGAGTTTACGAATTACCTGTGAAATATGTTATTTAGAATCCGGATGTGATGACGTGAATGATTATTGTGGATACCTTATGCATTAAAGTATTGAAAGATGTTGGAGCAACTTGATCGTTTATCTCTCAAGGATTTGTTGATAGGATGAATTACCCTGTTGAACTGATAAGATTATGACTAAAGGAATAGCAAGTCAAGAACGTGTAATTGTTAAATAAATGAGTACCAATGGTGGAATTGAGATTTTTGGCAATAAGTTGTGAAGAATTGATATCATCTGAGATAAGAGGATTTGACATTATTCTAAGGAATGGATTAACTATTTAAGCGTGATGCCCAGACAGACCGTCGTGATGGAAGATAGTTCTGAAAATGCCAAATGAGAATGTGATGAGGTTCAGAAGATGAAGGAAGGTAAAGAAATTGTTAACGATGACTTAAGCTGAGAAGTTACGGTGACCCAGAGGTATGCACTACAGTGATTATGAATAGAAGTCAGGAGTAAACAGAATTTGAAGGTTATATAGTAATTAATGAGTTTCAAGATATGTTTCCAGACGAGTTACCAATATTTCCTTCAGATAGAGAAATTGAGTTCATGATTGACTTAGCACTTGAAATGAAGCCAGTGTCCAAAGCCCCGCACAGAATGGTTCCAGATAAATAAAGGAGTTAGTAAAGCGAATGCAAGAAATGTTAGAAGGAAAGAGCGATTAAACCTAGTGTACCCCATAAGGTGCACCGGTATTATTTTTTAATAAGAAAGATGGAAGTAGGAGATTATGTGTCGACTAGTGAAAGCTCAATAAGTTTACTATCCTCGAACTAATTATTTGTTTGATCATATGAAAGAAGCAGAGTATTTTCTAAGATAATTTAAGCTTTGGGTTTTATCAATTGGAGATTGAACCTATGGACATATCAAGGATAATTTTCAAAACTAAGTACTGCTGCTATAAAATTCTAGTATTGTCATTTTGATTAACCGATATACTAGTAATATTTAAACTTGATGAACAGAATCCTGAAGGAAGATTCGAATAAGTTGTATTTAAATTACTTAAAGTCAAAGGAGGACCATGCAAGTATTTAATGATAGCTGGGAAGTCGAAGAAGAAAGAAGTTGTATAAAAAGTTTACAAGGTGAAAGTTTTGATGGTAGGATGCATAAATAGTTAGTGAGGAGGAGACCAAAGGAGATCCAACGGAAATTAAAGTTACTATGAATAAAGAAAGACCAAAAGCACCATCAAAAGTAATAAGTTTTATTATGAATTGGTTGTTAGCGGAAATTTGTTCAAGATTTCTCCAAAGTTGCAATACCTTTGACGAAGCTAACCAGGAAAAGCAAGAAGTTTATATGAAATGGAGAAGGGTGAAGAAAGTTTTGCGGAGTTAAAGGAGCGAATGGTTACAACACCTGCTTTATCACCTTGAAAATATCAGGGAGATTTTGTAGTTTATAGTGATGCTTCTTATAAGGGAGTAGGATGTGTGTTGATATAGCACAATAAAAGTTACTGTATATGTATCCAGACAACCGAAACCTTATGAGCAGAAGTACCCTACTCATAATTTGGAACTAGCAGTGATAATACTCGCTTTGAAAGATTGGGAAACATTACATGTATGGAGAAAGGTGTAAGATTTATACGGACCATAAGAATTTGAAGTATGTATTTGTTAGGTCCCAATATGTTTGTAGAAAGGGGGGTTGAATACAAACAGTACCAAATAATCGAATAAAATGCGGAATAAAAATTGAAACAAAATTCAAGTTAAATAAGAATATTATTAAACTTGAAAGGTGTTACAACAACGATATCGATTACAAGGAATTAATCTAAAATTAATTATCACAAATCTAGAATAAATTTGACATGAACTTTTTCTATTTTTGCAAAAACAAGATTCAAATGCTAAACGTAATTTGAGATTAAGTTCTAGGGATTTTGATCCGCTAGATGGTTACAGAGATGGTTACACAAGAACAAGAGAATGATTTGTAGTTGATTGTATTTAACTTTACAAACTAGAAATGTGATCTTGAATTTAGCAGATGAAAAATAAAATGTTTTCTGCGGCTGCTTTTCTTTCTGTGTTCTTGGTTGTTAGATGATAATGAATGTATGCTGCTTCTGTTCTTTTTAAATCAATCAACAGACTCTCATTGAACTGGCAAGACAATCCTGAGCTCAGCAAGACAATCGGTAGGACTATTGATTGTACTAGCAAGACAATCTGATTGAACTACAATGACTTTCGGTATGATAATCAGTTGAACTAGCAAGACAATCTCCTTCCCAGTAGAACTTTCGGTATGACTATTGAAATGACTTGGCATGACAATCCAGATTGTCATGCTAGTTCATTTTCAATTGTCTTGCTGATTTTAAGACTGTTTTTAATCCAATTAAACTTCTGAAAATTCTTAATATTAATTCTGAATTAATTAATCAATTAATTCAATTAATAAATAAATTAATCTTTGCAGATATAATTTATTTTCTTAATTAAATTATATGACTTAATAAATTAATAGAGAATTAAGACTAATCCTGAGTAGCAACCATTCTTCTGAAAATCTTCTGAAAATCACTGAGAATTATGAATCAATTCCACCACTTCAATGTTGACACTCGATGTACTGTCTGGTTCATGAGTGACTAACTTCCGTGACGTTTCTTCATGTCTTTGACTTTGATACTTGATTTTCTTCAGATTAAATCCTTGTAATTATCTGATACCCTGACGAGATCTCTGTCACTTGATCAAATCCACAACCTTGATTTATATCACTGAGGCTTGATCAATTTCTTGAACTTCTTCCAGTGAATTAATTCCTCAAGTTTGTAGATGAACCTTGTTTCTGAATCCTTTGACAGATATTACTTTGTGAGATCTCTTCGACGGTAGATCCACTATTTACTTATTACATTCTTATTTGAGTTGAGTTAAATCCTCGAATATACAAATAGGCTATGACATATGCCTTACAATCTCCCCCTATTTATTTGTTAGACAATAACACACAAATACCTAGAGGATAACTCAACTAATAAATAAGAAAAAGATATAAACAGAAATATAAAGTAAATAGCAGAAAAGTTCTGGATGACATTTAACCTTTTCCAGATTCCAAGTAAATGTTCCTCTAGACTGAACATATCTTCAAGTAGTTCCATCTTCTTTTGTACAACCACATTTCCTGTTGAGAAACACATATCTCTCTTGCTTCTCCCCCTATGAGAATCAACTGATTAAAGAAGATCACCTTCATTTACTATATCTCCCGTACAATAGGATCCGCAGATAAAAACCAATGGTACTCCCCATTCAGAAAACAGCTTCTCCCCTTATCAGAAAATCACCTTGTGTTTACCACCTCTCCCGTACAATAGGATCCTTAGTTACAAACAACAATGGTGTGGTGTAGTGTACATGTGCTTCATCTTTTTCCTCCTCCCTGCTATTTCTCCCCCTTAGTTGAGGAATCCTCCAAACTATTACTTAAGCTTTTATCTCCCCCTTAGAGAAGGAATGTATGCCGTTGTCTGAAGGAGTTCTCATATATCACTTGGTTGGAAAAGAAATAACAAGAAGTTTCATATTTCTTCCTCACTGTGAGTGTGTGATTCTGTTTAGTGTAACTCACATGTGTTTCACTCTTCTCTCTACTCGTGTTTACACTCATTCTCACAAGTGTATCACTCCTCTCATAGCTCCAACATTCAGCTGTACCTGCAAGGAAAATAACCTTAGCCATCATTAAGGAGGTCACAGATGGTGCAATGGGAGTTTGCAAATCCCCATCCTTGTTAAACTCATCAGATGAATCTGAGTCATAATCTACAAGTTGCTAATTTCCCTTTTAGGGTTCCAGATTTGAATTCCGGGAAGGTAAACAATGATCCAACGAATTTAGCATAAAGATCAAAGTTCCTTTCTAATGTCTGTGAAGACATTTCCTTGTGACTCATCAGGTAATATGTGAATCATTGTCAACAAGTTACCGATCTGCACCTATGTCTGATCCACTATCCGCAGATGCATCCAGGGGATTTAAGCTTGGGGAGGTAGACACTGACCACTGACATATGGCTTTTCGATCAGTATCCTCTCCTAAAACCTGTAAAGGCAATTGGTCCATTAACGAACCTTGAACAATCGAATCTGACCTTAAAATGGTGGAAACTCTTGTTTCCGTCAACTCATCCTTTGTGTGTGTAACCTTTCCTTGTGCATCAAGAATTGTTTATGTTTGAAGTGGTGACACTACATCGGATACCCTGGCCGATAGGAAAATTTCAATAGACACATCCTTTTGAGAGAATGAATCTAGTAACTGTTTTTTAGTCTTTTCAGCCATTACATCTTTTTGAGATGATGTATGGGGGCTAGCAGTTGTCTCGGTTTAAATACTACTCATCTATGTAGGAGACAGAGCTACTGGGTTGACTACAGAACCTTCCTTATGTGGTGCACGAAGGCACTATCTCCCTCACGCTCATTCATACTACATTTAGTGGTAAGAGAGTGTTGGTTGGTTCTGTTTCTGTGTTTGTCTTTACAGTCTAGGATAAAAGTTATGGGTTTTCAACCTTATGAATGTCAATGAAAGAAAGCCATTGGAGACTGAACCTGTATCACAGAACATATGGTAATAGAGAGATAAAATGTACTTAAGATCTATAATGAATGAAAATTATACATTTAATCTTTTGAGAGAGATGATGTACACTAGTGATTTCAAAGGATTTTACATGAAATAAGAAATCACTAATGTAGAAAGAAGTTTGATTTTCTCCTAAAACTCACTGCACATATAAAACAATATGTTTGTGCCTAGTGATAAGAGAGTTATAAATATGACGACTCTACTAGTTCATATTAAATTATAACTTCAGTTAGAGTGCCATACCATGTCCTTGACGATTTCTTGAGTAGTACACTAGTTCATACCAACCTGAAGTGAGATTGTGAATAAGAGATTGCATAGTCCAATAGATCTGCAGCTGCAAAGTCCATGAACTGTGGTGCACTGACTTCCTCTTTTGACTCACCAACCAGGAGTACACTTGTACACATCTTACTAGAGTCCAATTCCAAGTGTAATGTGCAACAGGTACCTGATATGTCATAATATTCTTAAGTCTCGTCACTGGTGCTATATGTTAGATACTGCTTCCTGATAATAACCTAGCACAATATACAAATTTTCAATGATAACATTCCCAGCTTGCAAACAGCCATATCCCTCAGATAAACCTTTGTTGTTATCTCCAAAGGTAACCAGTGGGCCAGCTTTATCAACCACATTTGATAGCAGGGCTCTATCTCCGGTCATATGTCTTGATGATCCACTGTCAAGAATCCACACTACCGGTTACATCTGTTTAATTCCCTGCACTACAAATGGATTAGACCTTCTTCGGAACCCAAACTTGGTTGGGCCTGGTATACTTGTAGAATTGTCCTTTGTCAGGCAAAACAACATTTTTAACTTTCATGGTCTCAACTTTCTCAATGACTGAACATTTGACCTTGTAAACAGCCTTAACAAATTTATGTTTAAGCTTAGGCACAAATGTCTCCTTTCTAGCCTTAGAAGGACTAGCAGTCTTAGACCTATCATGCTTCTTGTTATTGACATGCTGACGAGGAGTAGTCTTATCATTAGAAACATGCTTACCATTAAAATAAGCATACATCAAATTAAAAGCACAAGACATATAATTAGCAACACCACATGCTTTATGAGAGTGATTAACAACAGGCAATTTATGCATGGTAGACATGTCATTTTTGTTATCCAACTCATGTGTGTCTGAGCTAGTCTCAGTTGCTTTCACAACTTTGACTGGAACTTTCGACACACTTGACTTGGAAACAACCTTCTCATTAGCATGATCTTCAGCACGTATTTCTTCCTGAATAACAGAAGAGGTCGCATCAAATGGTTCAACAATTGATGCTTTATAGAGGGGTTCATCAACACCCTTAAGCACATGTGGTACTTCCCTCCCTTTAGCACAGACATGAGGAGGGGAGTTTATGCCTAATTCTCCAATAGCAACATTGTAATCATAACCTATTCCAGATGTTTGATTAACAGCTTGCTTACTGTAGAACTCTTTAGCCTTCGAACAAGAATTGAAGTAGGCTCTAACCTTAGTCTCAAGACCGGTGATCTTGTCTTTGAGAATAGTTTCGAGTTTTCTATAACAGTCAACTCTATTCTCTAGAAAAGATACTTGTTCTTTTAACTTGTCTTGATTAATGTGCACAAGTCTTAATTCATTGACCTCTTTCTCAAGGTCTTTGATCTGCTGACTTAACAGTTCATTATCATGAGGAGCACAATCTAAGGAACCTCCTAGATGATAAACTAATTCAGCATCAGTAAATTTTACCTCTTTTCTTGAGGATGAAGCTTTTCCATTAATAGCCATAAGAGCAAGATTCTCATCTTCTTCATCTTCACTATCAGTATCATCCCAGCTTCTTCCCTTTGCCAGGTAAGCCCTTTCAGAGTTACTCTTCTGATTTGAATCATAAGAGTTCTTCCTTACTTGCTTTGGCTTCCTGCATTTTATGGCAAAGTATCCCAACTCATTGCAGTTATAGCATCTAATGGTGCTCCGATCAACCATCCCTTTTTTATATCCACCACTACTGGTGTTATGAAGATCCACCTGTCTGGAATCTGTTGTAGTTGGACTTGTACTTGAACTTGAGATTTCTCTTAAATCTGACATTGGAGAATCTCCTGACAATTTGGGCCATTGACTCATCTTCCAATTGCTCCAGCTCTTCCAAGGAATAAAAATCATCACTGGATTGATTTGTAATAGGAGGATCATATTCTGCTACTAACACATTTTCCTCAGCCTTGGAAAACTGTACCATTCTCTCTAACTGTTGAGTTTGTTGTTGTTGTTGACCTTCAGCTACAAGAGCAGTAGATGTACTAACCATTCTATCTTTCCCGTAGACTTCCTTTTGCTGAATCTGCTCCAACTCATAGGTTTTTAACACACCATAGAGTCTATCCAAAGAAATCTCACTCAGATCTCTAGCTTCTCTAATGGCAGTGATTCTATGTTCAAGATGAGTTGGCAGTGTTAAAAGGAACTTTTTGTTGACCTCCCTGATTGAATAATATTTTCCATTTATATTCAGTTTGTTGATCAACGCATTGTACCTCTCAAACACTTCAGTAATTCCTTCTCCTGGATTGGATTTAAAATGCTCATACTCAGAGGTTAGGATCTCCAACTTGTTCTCCATAACTTCCTCTGTGCCTTCATTAATCACCTCAATAGTTTCCCACATGTGTTTGGAATTTTTACAGTTCATCACATGTCTGTTCATCAAGGGATCAAGGGAATCAATTAATATTAATTGAAGGCTGGCATCCAAGGAGGCTTCTTCCTTTTCAGCAGGAGTAAAATCTTCAGGCTCTTTCGCATAGGTTCTAGCTTTAGTAATCACAACATCATTTTCTATCACCTCCGGTTCAATAACCATCGGAATTTTTGGACCCTTCTCTAACAAGTTCAGATATTTGGGAATTGCAACTTGTAAAAACAAGAGCATCTTCTTCTTCCACATGATATAATTTTCTTTATCAAATAGTGGAATTTTAACGGTTCCAACTTTTTGTGAAGTCATTATGAATTTTTGAATAAATAAAAATTCAATGAGTTGAAAAATCACAAAAGTCTAGGATCTTGATTTGTTCGTTAATCAGAAGGCTCTGATACCAATTGTTAGGTCCCAATGTGTTTGTAGAAGGGGGGGGTTGAATACAAACAGTGCCAAATAATCGAATAAAATGCGGAATAAAAATTGAAACAAAATTCAAGTTAAATAAGAATATTATTAAACATGAAAGGTGTTACAACAACGATATCGATTACAAGGAATTAATCTCAAATTAATTATCACAAATATAGAATAAATTTGACATGAACTTTTTCTATTTTTGCAATAAAAAGATTCAAATGCTAAACGCAATTTGAGATTAAGTTCTAGGGATTTTGATCCGCTAGATGGTTACACAAGAACAAGAGAATGATTTCTAGTTGATTGGATTTAACTTTACAAACTAGAAATGTGATCTTGAATTTAGCAGATGAAAAATAAAATGTTTTCTGCGGCTGCTTTTCTTTCTGTGTTCTTGGTTGTTAGATGATAATGAATGTATGCTGCTTCTGTTCTTTTTAAATCAATCAACAGACTCTCATTGAACTGGCAAGACAATCCTGAGCTCAGCAAGACAATCGGTAGGACTATTGATTGTACTAGCAAGACAATCTGATTGAACTACAATGACTTTCGGTATGACAATCAGTTGAACTAGCAAGACAATCTCCTTCCCAGTAGAACTTTCGGTATGACTATTGAAATGACTTGGCATGACAATCCAGATTGTCATGCTAGTTCATTTTCATTTGTCTTGCTGATTTTAAGACTGTTTTTAATCCAATTAAACTTCTGAAAATTCTTAATATTAATTCTGAATTAATTAATCAATTAATTCAATTAATAAATTAATTAATCTTTGTAGATATAATTTATTTTCTTAATTAAATTATATGACTTAATAAATTAATAGAGAATTAAGACTAATCCTGAGCAACAACCATTCTTCTGAAAATCTTCTGAAAATCACTGAGAATTATGAATCAATTCCACCACTTCAATGTTGACACTCGATGTACTGTCTGGTTCATGAGTGACTAACTTCCGTGATGTTTCTTCATGTCTTTGACTTTGATACTTGATTTTCTTCAGATTAAATCCTTGTAATTATCTGATACCCTGACGAGATCTCTGTCACTTGATCAAATCCACAACCTTGATTTATATCACTGAGGCTTGATCAATTTCTTGAACTTCTTCCAGTGAATTAATTCCTCAAGTCTGTAGATGAACCTTGTTTCTGAATCCTTTGACAGATATTACTTTGTGAGATCTCTTCGACGGTAGATCCACTATTTACTTATTACATTCTTATTTGAGTTGAGTTAAATCCTCGAATATACAAATAAGCTATGACATATGTCTTACAGTATTCACAAGGAAAAGCAAATATAGTGGCAAGTGATAAGCAAAAATAAGAAAATAAACATAGAGACTGCACCGAAAAGAATTACCTATGGAATTTCAGAAGTTGGAGTTGGAAGTCAGATATATAATCCAAAGGAAACAAGGATGG
Organism: Apium graveolens; assembly: GCF_009905375.1. Classification (NCBI taxonomy): domain Eukaryota; kingdom Viridiplantae; phylum Streptophyta; class Magnoliopsida; order Apiales; family Apiaceae; genus Apium; species Apium graveolens. The sequence continues at coordinate 41,253,569 of NC_133655.1, forward strand.
GTAGTATAACCTTCAGTCAGAGTTGTTAAGAAAAGATAAAGAGATGTCAAGAGAAGATAATGGATCACGATATTAACAGTTAGTAAGAGGAAATTTATGCACCCAGAAGAACGATCACGATATTCTCAGGTTTTCTTCCAACACTTGGATGCTACAAGTAAAAGAATAAAGAAATGAGATCTTACAGGGAATTCATAATATAAAGTATTTAATTTATGTCAGAAATGCCAAGATATACTTAAATTTTAAAAAAAAATAGTGATGACTAGGTATAAGAAGGAAATTTCAAAATGAATTAGGAAGTGTTGGACATGTCAAAGAATTAAGGCGAAGTATCGGAGGCCTTGTGGATAAGGCAGACCAAGGAGTGGTTTTACAAAAAGTGAATCGTAAAGTGTACCAGTGATGTTGAGGGAGAAAAGGAATGAAATTATGAGAGTATGTACTGATTATCGGGAGTTTAACAAAACAATGAATACGAATAAGTGACCCATATAAAGAATTGATTACATATGAGACCTAATACAAGAAGTGTGTTATATCTCGAGGATTAACTTAAGATCTGACCTGAGGAAATATCAGAGATTACGATTAAAATGAGTTATGAGCATTGCAAGCTCTGGTGATATTATGTGAAATAACAAGTGTATCAGTTGTCTATAAGGAATTAAGGAACATGGTGTATAAGGAGTACTTGGATAAGCAAATTGTATTTATTGATAACATCCTCGGCTATTCAAAGAATAAGAAAGTTTGTGTGGAATGCCAAGGATTTTCCTCCAAATATTAGAAGGAAAGCAATTGAGTTTTCAAGTATGAAATGTTGACCGAGGATTAACAATTGATTCTGAATTAATCCATTAACAACTACCTGAAAGAAGTCGTATGGTAATAGATGCCTTGTGCAGAAAAAAAGGATTGGATGTAATTAAGATCACTGAGGAGTTAATAAATGAATTGGAAAGAGTGGAATATGAAGTTCAAATACCTAAAGGTGATAATAAGTGAATATATGAGATTACTTTTCAACCTTAACGGATAGAAACGAATAGGAGATGTTTAAATGTTTGGAAACTAAAGTTGAAAATGAGCACAGCCTATCATCCTTAAATGAAGGGTCAAAGTGAGGAAGCGATTCAGGAAATATAAGGTAAGTTGAGAGCTTGAGTTTTAAGGAAAACTGGGATGATCATTTATCATTGATGTCAGCTCTAGAATGCCACTTTACCAAGCCTTATGTGGACACAAGTGTAGGTCCCCACTTTATTGAGATAAAGTGGGAGAAAGGAAGTTGTCAAATTCTAAGTTAATTCAGCACACCAAGGGCGTAGTGATATTGATTGAAGTAGCTCGGAGTAGACAAAGAAAGAAGGCGGAATTGTATCGAGAGAGAGTTTGAATATAGAAATAGGACCAGTAGTGTTAGTCACCTTGAAAGAGATTGGATAAGTCTGAATAGAGGGGACAAGTTGAGTCCTAAATTTAGTAAACCATTAGAGGTATTGATAAATATAGATAAAGTTGTTCATGAGTTGATGTTACCATTACAACAGTATATGCATATAATGTGTTCTGTGTGTCAATGTTAAGGTGATAAGTATCTGATTCGAATCAAGTGATTGATTAGGAGCTAATGGGCTCTTGTCCAAGTTTGTTCTGCATATAGTGATCGATTCAAATTCTTAATCGTTAAGGGCGAGCCCTTGAAAATGAATGTATATCTATAGTATGTACGTTTGAAACCCTCGAGTAAAAGAGTCTACTTGGGAACTAAAGTCAGATATGCTTAACAAATATCCTCACTTATATAGTTAAGTCAGATTCTGAGGACAAAATCTTTTTAAGGGAGGAAGGATATAACGACTCGTATATCTTTGTACTCTTTGATTGTGTAATTGTTGATTAATAATCAAATAAAATATGTGTAATGGTTTTGACCATTATATATTGTTCTATTAATATATGTGTATGATTTATGGTGTACAGGGTGGTTCGTGTAATTAATTATTAAGTATACTGAATTGTTTTCACTTTTAAAAGTGGATTTAATGCAAATTTATTTGCATAAATATTTGGATTGTCTCTAAAATTGTTTTTTTATGGTTTTATAATTTCAATAATTATTTTTAGGATTTTATAAAATTGAGAAATCAATATTATATTAATTATTTATATTTAAATGTTTTTCTGATTGCTTTTATTTGTAAAATCCATATTTAATTCTATAATTCTTCAAAAATTATGAAACTAATATTTATTGAAGTTTGGAATATTCCGAGAATTTTAAAATTATTTTGGAAATTTTTGGGATTAATTTCACCTCGTTGTTTCGTTAATTATGAAATGCGGGTATGAGTTGCGTTTCAAAAAAAATACTTTCAAAATTATGAATCATTTATTTTAGCCACTTTGAATTATTTGTGCTATTTTAAAATTAATTTGGTAATTTTTCGATCATTTCCACTCGCATTTTATATCGATTAAATTCAAAAGGTGACACAGTCGGGGGCACGATACGTGTCAATTATGTGACGCCCTCCAAACCCGGGTCAGAAGTTTGGGGTCCACACACACCTTATTTAAAACCTGCTTATAACAATATTAAAGATAATAATAATATGCAATGACCCTATTTACTAACTACCACGAATTGTAACAGGTTAAAGTATGCACACAAGCCAAGCACACTAATATATTACAAACTGTTCAAATCCCAACTATTCCAAACTCAAACTGAGTATTAAACATTATTACAACCTTTTACAGACTTAAATTATTCCAAAAGAAGCCTACTAGCTTAGCTTCCTCAACCTGAACCCCTAGCTCTCGCGCTGGACTGGGGATCCTCTTTACCAACTGGTTCCTGTTTAACTGGAAAGAATATAAACAATATCACACAAATGAGCTAACTACCTCAGCAAGTCACAATGATAAAACTGAGAATAATGATCATAAGGTGAACATGATTATGATATCAGTGAACAATGGATTATGATTTAGAATTGGATATTATACTTTTAATTTAAAAACCAAGGTTAGGCTGCTGATCAGTCACGCACTAACCCCGAGCAAGGCACACAGCATTGCTCTAACTACTGGATCCAAGGCACACATTGGCCTAACTTGACCATTGTATGGTCTGACCACGAACCTGGTCCACAATTTTATAAAAACAATCCAATTCTAACATAACAACAGAATATACAATAATAAACAATAACCAGAATCAATAACAATAATAAGTGTTTAAAAATGAAAGGGTTTTAATCCTTGTGAGGATCAATAAGGCAATTTAAAAGTTTGGATGCTGGGTAATGAAAGAATTGGATAACAAAGGAATCAACATTTCAGGGTTTCAAAGATTTGGGCTTTCAAAGCATAGGATGCAATGGTTGAGTATACAAGTAATTTAGTTCAGTGTTTGGGATTCTGTTTGCATGTATTTGTAGAGTAGTATCGTATACTTGAGGTTCGTGTCTGGGTATACAACAATCAATGGTCTAGAAAGAATAAGGTTCATGGCTCAAGAACAATAACTGAAATCAGGGTTTGGGTTTCAATACTTCAAAGCACTTGCAATATCAACCAGACTATCAAGTACTACAATATCTCGAGAAAGTTCAGAACACTTGCCTGGTATTAGCTTACTACACTGCACTTGCTTCCAATCACAACCGTCTTACTCCTCAACTATCTGTTTCCCTTTACTACGTCTTGCCTCTTCTGCTCACATATCATAAGCATCTATCAATAATTGACTCATAGAATTCTATTCAACACATACTTCTATCTACCCTTCATTTTACCCAAATCCGATTAACGGATTGAAAGTTATGCAATAATCAAGTAAACACCGAATATATAGACCGATAGTCAATTAACAAGTCACATATAGCACATAATACATCACGTAATCAATGATATATCATTTATAAAGAAGTCTCGGGTCATAAATAGGCTTTCTGGTATTTAAAATGATTTTTAAAACATTTTTCGTAATTAAAACGGGTCGTTGGATCAATTTCGGGTTAATAAACAGGGTTCGGTTGGCCAATTCTGGCTCGGCAACAATTTTAGAATAATTATCGAGCCTTGAAAATAATTTAGAATACTATTTTAAAGCTCGAAACTATTTTTCGGAATTTTTTAAATCATTTTTAAATAATTAAATCTAATTAAATAATTAATTAAAATCAATTAATAATTAATTAAATCAATTAATCAATTAATTTTTGAATTAATTGACCAAATAATCAATTAAAATTAACTGAAATTAATTAACTAATTAATTTAGATTTATTTTTGAATTAAAAATAATTTTCGGAATTAAAATAATAATTTTTAGAATTTTCAGAAATTCAAAATGAATTTTTATAATAAAAATAAATAGGAAATATGTTTTTTAAACATTTTTAAAACAGGAATCCTAAATTTGCAAAGTCTGGAAACTTCAGGGACCTAACTGTATCGTCCCCAAAAGTCCAGGGACCAAACTGCAAATTTTACACCCCGTCGCCGGAAAACACAGGGGTGGCCGGAGAACACGTTCCCGGCGTCCTCACCCCACCAACACCTCCAGATCACATCTATACTTTACCAGGAACACAACCAAGCCAAGAAATCGTTCTAATCATCCCTGAGTTGGCCAGAATTTGGCCGTGAAGTTTGCCAGTTTCCGGCGAACTTCGGAAATATTCAAAATACAACTCCCTTCTCTACAGACCTCGGTGATTCATGAAACTTATACGACTAGATTGCAAATTTCACAGAGAATACAATCCACTATACCACAACATCAATCTATTCCAGAATAAGAAACCCCCATATTTTAATTAAGAACATTCATACGGGTTATAAACCCTAATTTTGAAATTCGAAAATCAAACTCAAATTTGAACATGTTATTGAACTCCAAATCAGACGTATAATATACCAAAATCATCAGGAAAACAAGCTCTACAATATGCAATCATCAAATCATACAAACAATCATCCGAACAAAAATTCATATTTTTCATAAAAATAATTCGAAAATAATTAATTTTTTAGAAATTAAACCTTTGATTCTGCAGGTGTATGGATTACAGATTCTGATAGAGCTTCTCAAGACCTTCAAATCTAGTACACGAGCTTTTCAAACAAAGATCAATAACACCTTCAAAATTTGGTTTGATTCTTAAAACAGTTTATGAATATAGGCTTTTTCTCTGTAAAATTATATATTTATCTGTCTGCAAATGATTTTGATACGAAATAAAATACGGAAAAAGGCTATTTATATTTACGGAAAATTAGTATCCCGTTGGATCATTCCGGATATAAAACGGTACGTTTATTTGTAAAAACTGATCCAAACGGTATCGGTTTTCGGGATAATTATCCAAATCAGTACAATTTGTACTGCGGTCTTGCTCTCAACGCCTAGTTACACGTACTACGAAGTGATAATTGGGGTAGTTTAATAAAAGCTCCCGTTTATCGAAAATACGGGTTTTATTGATTTACCTAAACGAATATTGTATCGAAAATGTTACGCCGGGACCCGCGCAGAACAAACCGTACGCCAGATCGAAAAAGTCGAAACATGGAATATGCTCGGAATATTACAATTAGGTTAAGAAGGAGTTCTCGGAAGAGTTTCGGGTTCCAAAAACATAACAACGGGTGACGTCGGTTGGTTCCCTTTTTTATAAAATAGATTTTAAATACTCGGAAAAAGATTTTATAAATTTAATATGATCCTTATAAATCCATAAATCAACATAAAAATAATTAGGAAGATATGACAATCATCTATATTTTATTTTGGACATATAAAAATTAAAATACTCAATTAATATTACTTTTGAATATCCAAGTACAGATAACGCTTAACAATTAACTCACAGAATAGATACTGAACACACATAATAATTATATAATAGCAAAAATAATTACACGATATATCCCGGATATTACAAATTAGCTGTAAATTATAAAAGAAATATACGAATAAGGACTGATAAATATGATCAGTCTTATCCCCTTTTATTTTTAGTTCCCCTATTCATTTCTTTCTTCCTCACAGAAATCTCTCGAACTCTTTCCACTTTTCTCTCTCTCGATCATTCTCTCTACCTCTCTGTCTCTCTCTATTAATCTCTCCCTCCTTCTTTTCTCTTCTTCCGCCAGTGCCTCATTTTCCGGCCTCTGGTAAGTATCCTGGCCATTGTTCGAGTTCCGATCGCTTGCTTCTGTCTTATTCCTGATGGTTTGTGCGTGTATGTGTGTGTATATACATGTATGTATATGTGCAGATGTGGTCTTTCTGTTTTCTTTCTTGTTGCCGCCGCCCCTCATAATTTCCGGTGAGGATGGCGGCACATGGCTTCTATCATGCCGCGGTTCTGTTGTCTAATTTATTTTGCCGACTGTATTGTCATGGTGATGCCGTTATTTGGTTTGATTATCATGGGATTAAAATTTTATTATTTTTACAAAAATAATTGACATATTCCGTGAAATATACTAATCGATATTTGCGAAAATTAATTTTATTAATCGATAAAATTTGCGTTGGAAATCCAAAATTTTCGGGTACCCGCGAATCTTATCGCCGTCGGCGATGAGCCTCAGTGAGCTGATGGTGGACGGTGGTGAATCATTTCTGAGTCTTACGAATAATAATAATTAATAACTAAAATTGTATCGGTGATTGGGATTTGCGAGTTTTGATGGGTTGTTGTGTTTTAATTGGATTGTTGTTGTGGATTTGACGTCGATTTTGTTCGACGGGTAGTCCGATAAACAAAGGAAATGCTGTCTAAATTTCGGAAGCGTATCCTGTAAAATATCGGTATATCAGTCGAGTGTATATAGTTATGTACTTATAAATAAATATAGTACGAGCCTTCCTGCATATTGTGCTATATGGTTAATAACCCAATTTTATGAAATGTACCATCGTGTCGTAAGAATATATTTTATAAATTATAGCTGACAACCCGTTTTCTGAAATAATGAGTATATGTATCTTCCAAAAGTGAATACCAAGCTGAGTTTTGAATACGTGAACCCTAACTGATGCCTGTATTACAATAATGTATGTGTTACGGGTCGGGTTTTGTTAACGCACGGGTAGATTGTTAGTGAGGATATGTCAAGCATAATCGGAAGTCTAAATTAGGGTATTTCGACTCTATAGGTTCTAGTCGGAAGGCCCGAGAATTGTCATTGGACGAAAGATAGTTTGGTGGTCAGTCGAAAAGCTCAGTAAGGTTCCAATCAAAGGACTTAAGTGTTGAGGTCGAATCCAGGGTGATCTAGTGGATAGACAATAAAGCCTAAGCGACAGAGTCGACTCAGAGTCGATTAGTAATAGTTATAAAGCCCTACAAGGCAAGTACTTCAAAGCCTTTCTCGAGATATAGTGCAAACATTTCTAAATTCTCTTGTGACATATTGTTAAGTATTCAAAATAGTTCTATTTTATTTTGTGAGTACTTTGAATCATATAACCTTGAATTCGGATCACATTATTTGATCTTTGAGCCGTAAGCCTTATTCTTTGTAAACCATCCCTTGTTGATTTCGAGATACTAAACCACACAAATATGATACTACTCTCCAAATATATAACTACCAAACACTGGAACCGAATTGTTTGAACATATAGAAACTTTTATACCCCAACCATTTTGTATAACATCAAAGAACTAAACCTTGAGAAATCCTTGATTTATCTAATACCTGATTCCCTTACAGGCTGGAGGCCATTTCTTTTACATACTTTGGTATACCCTCGTGGTACCCATGCATTGCACCATGCTCTTATGCAAATGTTTTATTTGCAAATGTTTTATTATTGTTGATGATGAACTTATTTCATTGAGTTATACCATTTATCATATTGAACTGATTTAGAATTGGATATTTTTCTTTATGTGAACCAGATTCGTGGTCAGACCAGATTCGTGGTCGAATTAGGCCAATGGGTGTCTTGGATCCAGTTTATAGAGCAGAGTTGTGTGCATTGCTCGGGGTTAGTGCGTGACTGATCAGCAGCCTAACCTTGGTTTTAAAATTTAAAATGAATATCCTATTTTAATAATTGTTTAACAAGAAACTTGATTCCTCTGAATCATCTCGTTTGATCATTGTTTAACCTCAATTATTGTTTACATGACTTGCTGAGCTAGTTAGCTCAATCTTGCGAACCTTTTTATGTATTCTACAGCTAAGAAGGATATGGTTGATAGCGAGGTTTCCCAGTTCAGTGTTCGAGCTAGGATACCAGATTGAGTTGGATCGAGCTAGCAGGAGGTTTTTATGGTAATTGAGTTAGCAAGATTGTAAGAATAATTTCTTTATCAGTTGTAAGTTAAATTAGTTGGGGTTTGGTACGTTGTAATAAAAGTTAAGGTTGTGTCTTATTTTTATACTTTAACATGTTCTGGTCCGTGGTTTTATAAAACAGGGTCATTGCAAATAATATTTCTTATACAGCTTTATATATAGTATATGTGTTGTGGACCCCAAACTTCTGACCCGGGATTGGAGGGTGCCACATAGCCTAGCCAGCTATCCTAGATAACTTATGTGGAGGCCTGATCAGTCATCCCTAGATAACTTGGGTTAGGAACAAGGCCGGATGTGCCCTTTTCATAGTGTCAAGATTTGACAAAGAATACCTATGTGGCATTACTCTTGTCAGGAACTGCCACATCTCCTTGGGTAAAACAGTCATGCCAACAAATTTATCTTTCCTTTTGGTCAATTCATGCATAGATTTTGATGTTTTTTAAAATATAAATACAAGTTCATCTTTCTTAAAAGTTATATCAGGCAACGTATAGGTAAAAATTAATTGCAGAAACCTAGTGTACCCTATCACACCATCCTTATCACTCAATCTAGCTATCAGGAATTGCAAGATTGTATTTCCATAACCAAATACATGACCAAAAATCATAGAATAACCTAATTGTAAAGAGACTAGGGGCAATGCATCAAAATTAGATACCTTATTAAGAAAAGAATAGATGATGCAATCAAAATAGCAATTCCATTATATCCTGAGCTTTGTCCTGAAGAGCTCCCTAACCTTTGTGAATTCAGTAATATGACCAATTTTCCTGACAAACTGAAAAAGAGTATTGGTAGGTTTTTCTCAACAACATCAGCTGTAATCTCATACTCCTTGTCAGCATGAGTGAAGAAAATTGTCCCCTTTTCTAGAATTAGTCTTTGCAGTAGTCCAAATCTGCATAATTTGCTTAAACCACACTTTGGATGGAGATGTTCGAGCACAACCAATGTGACTTTGTTCAAGAAAATCTCGAATCATATGAAAATCAGGATGAATGTCAGCATGATCCAAAGGGGATTTAAAGTTATTGGAAGCAAAAGTACGATCAAGAAGCATGTACTTAGTGAAAACAAGCTTTGAAATAAAGTCAGTATTTTCCATTTGGGAGAATTAGGGTTTCACATAAAAATTCAAGTTCAAATGTTTTACAGAGAGAAAGAAGACAGTGAACAATTTGTGTGTATTGTGTATATTGTGAATATGAGTAGTTTTATCAAAAGCTGATAGAATAGTATAATACAGTAAGACAACATACACACATGGCATCATTTAATTACCTTAACACAAAAATCACCCTCAAATATACTGGATTAAATCAAGTATCAATTAAGAAAAATAATTATACAAAATCACAAAATACTCACAATCAGTATTTGAGCTTATAAGGATTCAATTACCTCATCAGGATTCAACTTGTCATGATTTGACATACCTCGTCAGGATTTGATTGCCAATGCCAGGATTTGACTCACCTAGTCTAGACATGGTGTGTTAGGATTTGACTAGTACAATGAGGATTTGACAGGTCATTTCTTCTCATAGCTGATCATTCCAAGCTCATGTATGAGCTTTGCAAAGGTTGCTTTTAGTAATGGCTTGGTGAAGATATCGGCTACTTGTTGATCAGTTGCAACAAAATGAAGCTCAATTGTTCCTTCCATGACATATTCCCTGATAAAATGATATATGATACTGATGTGTTTTGTCAGAGAGTGTTGTACTAGATTCCTTGTCATGGCTATGGCACTTTGATTGTCACAGTAGATAGGGATTTTTGAATAAGACAATTCGTAGTCTAAAAGCTGATTTCTCATCCAAAAAATCTGAGCACAGCAACTGCCTGTTGCAATATATTCAGCTTCAGCTATAGAAGTAGATACGGATTTATATTTCTTGCTTTGCCATGTAACAAGTCTTTCACCTAAATACTGACAGCCACCTGAGGACTATTTATGTCAATTTTGCATCCTGCGAAAACATCATCTGAAAAACCTATCAAGATAAAATATGATTCTCTTGTATACCACAAACCAAGAGATTGAGTCCCTTTTAAATATCTCAGAATTCTTTTTATAGAAACCAAACGAGGTTCTCTAGGCTTGGCTTGAAATCTTGCACACAAACAAGTTGCATACAAAATATGTGGTCTACTTCCAATTAGACACAGTAATGAACCAATCATACCTTTGTAAACAGTGATATCAACCTCATTACCTTGATCAGGATCCAACTTAGTAGCAGTGGCTATTGAAGTTGTAGTTGTAGTATTTTCTTGCATATTGAATCTAGTCAATAGATTCGTTGTATACTTTGACAGATTAATGAAAATCCCCTCATCAGACCGTGTTACTTGTAATCCAAGAAAGTAACTCAATTCCCGCATCATACTCATTTGATACCTTGATTTCATTAGTTCAGAAGATTTCTTGAATAATTTGTTGTTAGTAGACCCATATATGATACCATCAACATAAATTTGCACCAAAAGCATATATTTCCCCTTATTAATGTAAAATAAGGTTTGGTTAATTGTACCTAATTTAAAACCACTTTAAGTCAGAAAATATGCAAGTGTTTCATACCAGGCCCTCGGTGCTTGTTTGAGTCCATATAAAGCTTTATCAAGTCTATACACATGATTAGAAAATTTTGGATCAATGAAACCAGGTGGTTTCTCAACATATACCTCTTCTTCTAACTCTCCATTCAGAAAAGCACTTTTAACATCCATTTGAAAAACTTTGAATTTCTTATGAGCAGCATAAGCTAAGAAAATCCTGATAGCTTTCATTCTCGCCAAAGGAGAAAATGTTTCATCATAGTCAATGCCTTTTTTGTTGTGAATATCCCTTTGCAACAAGTCTAGCTTTGTTCCTGATTATAGTTCCATCTGATTATGTCTTCTTTTTTAATACCCATTTTATGCCAACTACTGATTTGTTCTTTGGTCTTGGAACAAGCTTCCACACTTTATTTCTATAAAATTCCTTTAATTTTTCCTGCACGGCTGTAATCCAATCATCATCTTTGAGTGCATCTTCCACTTTCTTTGGTTCCTTATGATGAAGTGTCATTAGTTGAACTTAATGAATTTCCACTTGATTCAGTGTTTCCTGAATTATCAGTATCATTAGGATTTGATTCACAAGAGTTATGACTATCAGTGTGTTGATGTTTCTCCCCCTCAACATGTGCATCTTCAATAATCAATTATAGATCAGGATAAGTATTATCATCTGGATTTGACATATTGTCAGGATTTTGACTCATCATCAGGATTTGATGAGTCATCAGGATTAAAGTCATTTCCTGACTTGAGCCTTTTATTTGCAAATACAAGTTCTTCATGTGTATCTTCTTCAAATCTAACAATCTTCTTGTCATCCAAGGAACCATGGATAGATTCAACAATGATTCTTTTTATCAGATTGAATACTTCATAGGCTTTAGAAGATGGATATCCAACAAAAATACCCTCATTAGCTTTTCTGTCAAATTTTCCAAGCATTTCAGGATGAGTTTTCGGTACAAAGCATTTACATCCAAAAATGTGAAGATGCTTCAAGATTGTCTTCTTTTCCTTGATCATTTGATAAGGAGTTAATCCATGTCTGTTCATAAGAGTCAAATTCTGAGGCAGTATTGACAGCTTCAACACAAAAGTAAGTTGGTACATTTTCTTCCACAAGCATTGTTCTTCCAGCTTCAATCAGTGTCCTATTTTTCTTTTCCACAACTCCATTTTTTTGAGGTGCGCCTGGAGCTGAGAATTGTTTAGAGATTCCTTTGTATCTACATAATTCATCCATTTTGTAATTCATGAATTCAGTGCCATTATCAGTTCTGTGTATTTGCACTTTATACTTGGAGCCATTTTCAATTAATCTCAAGTGATCCAAAAGAACATTTGGAGTCTCATCTTTCCTGTGCAAGAAAAATACCCATGTAAATATGGTATATTCATCAAAAATAACTAGGGTGTACCTTTTCTTATTGAATGATGGTAACACGGCCAAAGAGATCCAGATGTAACATTTGTAATGGCTTCTTGATGGATGATTCTGACTTGCTTTTGAAAGAGGTTCTTCTTTGTTTGGCTTGCTGACATGCATCACACAAACCATCACGAAGTAATACATATTTGGTAGACCTCTTACCAAATCTTTATTCACCAATTCATTGAGAATATTGAAATTTAGATAAGAAAGCTTCTTCTGTCAGTTCCAAATTTCATCAATTGATGTTTTCCTTATCAAACAAGTCTCGGGTCCATCAGTATTTGCATGTAGTTTGGCTTCGTATATGTTTCCATGTTTGTACCCCTTAATTTTTTTTTCTAATTTTATGAACTAATTGACAGTAATATTATAAAATACAATATAGTATCCTTTGTCAATAATTTGACTGATGCTCAACAAATTGTGCTTCAGTCCTTCTACTAGAGCTACATCTTGAATGATAACATTTCCAATGATTATGTTGCTATATCCCAATGTTTTTCCTACATTTCCATCACCATAGGAAACCATTGGGCCAACCTTCTCCTCATATTTTGACAACAGGGATTTATTTCCAGTCATATGCAGAGCAGCCTCTATCCAGTACTAGCATATTCTTTTTGTTTCCCTGCAATCAGAAATATGGAGATTAATTCAGATATTTAAGAACCCTCACTTGTTGGGTCCTTTTTGACATCTTATGTTTATGTGCAGCAGAAGACTTCCTGACAGGATTTGAACCATCATGATTTGGTTCATCGGGATTTACTCCATCAGGATTTACTCCTTCGGGATTTGTCATGTCATTTTCCATTCTATAAGATGCAAGTTCATTCAAGTTGGCAGTTCTAGCGGATATAACAATTTTATTGAACTTGGGAAAATGATCATATTTGTTGTGATACAGACTATGATACTCTTTACAAGCATAAATGGAATGCCAAATACTACCATAGTAAAAACAAGGGTTCTGTAGTTTGTAATATATTGATCTACCACTAATATCAGACTCAAGAATAACAGTAGGTTCCTTTTTAATCTTACTGCGATCAATAGCAATATGATTAGTATTACTTGTGACGGCCTCAACCCCGGGGTCAGGGGCTTACGTCACCAAAAAATATGATAAACTATAACATAAACAACTAAATCAACTTTTATTATAACACACGACCCCAAACCAGGAGCCGAGACAGGTTCAAGTATTATTTAGGTTACAACACAACACTAACTTATTCAAAATCAGACACCCTCACTTATTACAACAACTCATCAGACCTCAGGGTCTGATACAAACTACCTCAGAGGAGCCGGGACCGGAGGCTGACACTCTACGCTGACCTGGTCTTCTAGACATCTGTAATAGATAAATACAAAACAAGCTGCAAGGGTGAGCAATCCATTGCTCAACAGTACCTCTATATGAATAACCAGTAAACAGGATGTATAAAAAAACAGTATAGGAACAGATATCAAACTAGTTTACAAAAAATCCGTAAAACAGGTATAAACTGGATATCAAAACTAGCATGGTCTGCAAAATAATATCATCTGTAGTGTGCTGTGCCAAAATACCAGAGTTCAAGTTTAGCATGCTATTTCCTTTCCAAAACCACTGTCCATTGCTGGACCCATAAATCATTTGTCCCGTTACGGGGACCATAAACTATTTGTTCCGTTACGGGAACCACTAAACCAAAGTAAGATATAAATGTGGATGAATTCTAGGGACAGCTGATCAGTCTATCCCACCACAAATTTTGTTCCGGAACTCAGAGACTAGCTAGGTCTCTTTCATGCTGGACTAAGCGGCCTACCAATGCGCGCATTCGACTTAGCCTCTTACGCAACCATGCTGGGCCATTACCTAATAACGGGCCTCTTACGCCACTGACCATCCAATATCTGATTCATTTTTATCCAGTTTCCAAAATCATTTTCACCTATCTCTTTTAAAACAATTACAACACACATTCTAAAAATCCCTTTTTAATTTTAATCACAATCTAGAGATAGGCATTTTCAGAAGTTACTTTTTCCCCAAAACCTTGTTTAGTAAAACATATTTAAATACGGGGAATACGTAACTTAAAACATTATGTTCCAGTACATAATTTAAATCAACAACTATTCATATATACTAAACTGTAAAAGATTAGTTTAGGGGTACTTGCCTTGCGAAGCTTTGCACTAACTATGGCTTAACTCTAATTGACTTCAACTACTGGGTCCTTCGACTCGAACCTACGAAATCGAAACAACCTAGGTTAAACGACCGATTATGCTTGACTTTTCCTCACTAACTAATTACCCAACGATATAATTCTCGACCCGTAAGCATATTAATAATAATAATATATACGCAATAATAGTGCACATAACAATCAAGGGCCAATTTGTATTAAACGAGATATATATACTCGATTCGTAATTTAAGGTAATTTTTAGAAAAAATTTGGACAGCGACTCCTCTGTTTATAGGCCTACCCGTCGAAACATCAATCGACGTCAAAACCCAACAAAATCAATTTGAATCGTCACATAACTAAATTTTTAGTCTCGAAAATAATTTATACAAATTTTATTTATTAAAATATTTAGGACTCAGAACAGGGTCATCACCATCCACCGCGTGCTCGTAAAAATTCATCGCGCGCAGCGGCAAAATTTATTGGTACCCGAAAATACATGGGTGTCCTAATAAATTTCACCGATTTATTAAAATTCCCGCACGAAATTATTTATATCACGAATCATAGTCATAATTTCCTTCAAATTAATAAAATAATAAAACTAAATTCAGAATCACCGAACAACAACCACAACCAACAGTAATAACAAGAACACAGCCACACACGCGCGCAACGTGCCACTATCAGCGAAACACACACACACACTGTGCACACACACACTCACACATGGCACATACACACATACATATGTATACGTATATATACATATATACATCAACCAGAAAGAATCCGGCCAAAAGTCACCGGAAATGAACCGGAAAAACAAGACTGCGGCGGCGGTGATGAAAAACGGGAGGAGAAACAGATATAGAGAGGGGAGGAGGAAAAGGGAAAACAGAGGAGGAAGAGAGAGTGTAGAGGAGAGATAAGGCGAGAGAGAGAGAGAGAGATTAAGAGTAGAGAGAGATAACGAGAGAGAGAGATACTACAGAGAGTAGAGAGACTAAGAAATTGATTGTTAAAAAAATTCAGTTGTTACCCTGTTGTTTACACGTATCACTTCTACCTTCTAAATGCAATACACTTGTCCTTGAACCCTTTCTGTAAAATTTCTGGTTCATTTTTGCTAGTTTGAGGAATCAATTGCGTTTTAAAATTTATCGAAAAATTAAAATTTTAATACCAAAATTCTCGAAATATTCGAGAGTTAATAAAATAAAATTTTCATAATTTTTAAAGCACTTTACAAACACAACTTATACCCGCATTAAACAAATAAACGAAACAACGCGCGAGTAAGATTACTCCTGAAAATTACCAAAATAATTTTAAAATTCTCAAAATATTGTAAACATAATAAAATATGAGTTTCATAATTTTTGAAGAATCCAAGAATTAAATATGAATTTTACAGTTAAATGAATTCAGAAATCATTTAGGAATATATAATTAGCAGAATATTGATTTGTAAATTTTATAAAATCCCAAAAATAATTAGTAAGATTATAAAATCATAAAAATAATTTTAGAGACAATCCAAATAATTTTGAAAATAGGATTGTCATAAAATCACTTTTTAGAAGCGAAACCAAAAATAAGGTGGTGCAAGAATTAATCATAAGAACACATCACACAATCCAACAAACACATATAAACAATAATAAATAAAACACAGAGACCATAAATAATATAAACTTCTTTCTTAATTATCTACACAACAATTACATATTTAAATATTACATAAATATACGAGTCGTTATATCCTTCCCCCCTTAAAAAGATTCTGTCCTCAGAATTTTAACTAATTAAATAAGTGAGGATAATTATCAAGCATATCTGATTCTAGTTCCCAGGTAGACTCTTCTACCCTAGGGTTTCTCCAAAGTACTTTAACTATAGGGATAGATTTACTCCTAAGTACACGCTCCTTACGGTCTAATATCTGGATTGGCTGCTCCACATAGGATAAATCTGATTGAAGCTCGATCGGTTCATATTCAGTTCCTTGATTCGAGGCAGGAATGTACGGCTTCAACATAGACACATGAAATACATTATGGATATGCTGCCACTGCGGGGGTAGAGCTATTTCGTATGCAACATTTCCTATTTGTTTCAAAACTTTGAATGGTCCTATATATCTCGGACTCAGTTTACCTTTCTGACCGAATCGAACCAATCCCTTCCTTGGAGAAACTTTTGTTAATACCAATGATCTTATTTCAAAACTTATGTCCTTTCGATGTAAATCTGCATTCTTTTTTTGTCTATTCTGAGCGGCTTCCAATCTTTTTCAAATTAACCCCATTGCTTCCTTTGTCTGCTGTACTAATTCAAGCCCTAACACTTTCTTTTCTCATATCTCATCCCAATATTGAGGTGATCTACACTTTCGCCCATATAAAGCTTCGTAGGGTGGCATTCCAATGCTGGCATGGTATCTGTTATTATAAGAAAATTCTATTAAAGGTAAATGATCATCCCAACTTCCCTTGAAATCCAAAGCACATACCCTTAACATATCTTCAATCGTTTGAATTATTCTCTCACTTTGGCCATCTGTTTGAGGATGATAAGCGGTGCTCATATTTAACTTAGTTTCTAAACACTCTTGAAACTTTGTCCAAAACCTCGAATTAAATCTTGGATCTCGATCTGATACTATAGATACAGGTACCCCATGCTTGGCAACTATCTCATCTAAATATTTTTTAACTAGCTTTTCCAGAGAATACTTTTCATTAATCGGAAGGAAATGCGCTGATTTGGTCAATCTATCAATGATCACCCAAATGGCATCATGATTCGATCTTGTCCTCGGCAAGCCCACCACAAAATCCATTGCAATTTCTTCCCACTTCCACTGTGGAATCTCTAGAGGCTGCAACAATCCACTGGGCCTTTGGTGCTCTGCTTTTACCATCTGACACACGTGACACTTAGTAACCCACTCTGCAATCTCCTTCTTCATTCCTGGCCACCAGAAGTGCTTCTTTAAATCTTTGTACATCTTCGTGCTACCATGGTGAATAGAAAACCTAGAATTGTGCGATTCGTGCAATATTTCATTCTTCAGTTCTTCTAAATTAGGAATCCAAATGCGAGAGGAAAACTTATATAAACCGTGGTTATCCTTTTGAGTACATAATTCTTCTCCTGTCAGATCTTCCAATTCTCATTCCATAACTCCTTCTTGACACCTTTTAATCTTTTCCATTAACGCTGGATGGAAAGTAATCTCGTATAGTTTTTCCGGACCTTCACCTAATACTCAAATTTCAATTTCCATCTTTTCTAAATCTCGGGCTAGTTCATCCGGAATACGGGCCATATTTAATTTCTCCTTTCTACTTAAGGCATCAGCCACCATATTGGCCTTACCTGGGTGATAATTAATCGAACAGTCATAGTCCTTAATCAACTCCAACCATCTCTTTTGTCTCATGTTTAAATCCTTTTGGGTGAATATATACTTTAAGCTTTTATGATCCGTATAGATATCACATTTCTCTCCATACAAGTAATGACGCCATAACTTCAAAGCAAACACTATAGCCGCCAACTCAAGATCATGAACTGGATATTTCTGCTCATGGGGCTTTAACTGCCTAGACGCATATGCCATAACCTTATCATGTTGCATTAGCACACAATCTAATCCTTTAAGAGAAGCATCACTGTAAATTACGAAATTCCCTGTTTCATCTGGTAATGCTAACACTGGTGTTGTCACTAGTCTTTTCTTTAGCTCTTGGAAGCTTTCTTCATATTTTTCCGTCCAAACAAATCTCTCATTCTTTCGGGTAAGCTTGGTCAACGGGGTTGCAATCTTGGCAAAGTCCTTCACAAATCTTCGGTAATAGCCTGCTAATCCAAGAAAACTTCTAATTTCCATCGGGGTCTTCGGTTACTCCCATTTGGATACTGCTTCAATCTTCGCAGGGTCTACCTGATGTGGATCTCTCCACAAAGAAAGAAAAGAAGAAGAAGAAAAGGGATAAGAGAAGAAGAGGATATTTCAAAAGAACACGATCAATCCAGAAACATGAACTTTGAATCTCAAATTGCTTAGATCAATCCAGAAACTAAGTAATTCGAATCTAATCTTCAAAATAATCCAGTAATTGAAGTTTAGAGAAAGAAAAACTACTCATAGTTTATCTCAAAACACAAGTTTTATATCATCCATTGTCTCCCTTAAAAGATTACATGAGAGGGGTATTTATAGGCTTAGATAATAACCCAAACCGAAAAGGATTCCAAGGGAAATTCAACATCAGCTTGAATAAGCCAATATCTTAATCCTTCCATGAAACAAAATTAAAAAACCAAACCTGAATAGAAAAAAGACAAAAACCAAATACAAATAAGAAAATAAAATCCTAAGTGCTTAAAACAAGAAAAACCCTTTCAAGTGAAAGATAAAAACTTGTAAGCAAAATTCTAATTAATAATTATATAATAATCAGCTACTTGTCCAACTTTATGCATCGCTCCTTTATTCCTTGTTGTCCAAGTAAGCTGCATAACCCATGTTTGCGTCCTCTCCAATTGAACATTACCACGAGCACACATAACCAAATCCAAATTAACATATTCATTCCTTGATCCTCATCACTACCTTAATACCATCCTTACCAACTATATGACCTAAGAACTGGACTTCCTCCTGTTAGTGTATACTGAAAATATTTATTTGAAGTATATACATTTATTTCTGGCCAGTTTAATTGAGAATCATTTGAATGTTTACATGTTGTCTAATATTATATATTGTGAACAATCTAGTATCAAATGGGATACAGAATATTAGATTGTTAAATACGGTTATATAATATAATAAGGTTCACAACACAGGTGGTGTTGAACAATCCACTGGTATGGCTGTAGTATTATTTAGATTAGTTTATATTGACTAATAAATAATGCTAGTATACTTTGTGTATATTGAACAAGATCAAATTTAGAATTATTCCCTTAATATTGATTAAGAAGGAGAACTAAGATTCTATGTTATTATTAATACTTAGGTTCTTAATCCGGAAATAGTAATTGACACGTGTATATTATTTACATGCTTTGATTTATATATGAAATAATTCTTTTGAATTATATCATTATATTTTGGGTGATGGAATTATATACATGGTGGATATTATTTATTGAAGGAATCCATGTCCTCATAATATTCGGGTTAATGATGTCCCCTTGAAAGCTCAAAAAGATTTAATTATGTGAAACCCTGCAGGTGGAATTTATTCTGGCATAATTAAATAAAGGTTGAGTGGATGATCAAGGATAAAAGATATTAATTAAATAAATTATCAGTAATTTATTTAATTAATGGACATATGATATTTTAAACATGGGGAATTTAATAAGCAAATAATATTGGAACCGAATTAATTAAATTACGATATTAGGAAAGGTAGTGCAAATATTAATTCAATAGTGGATTGAATTAATATTTAATTACATTGGGCTAGGCTCAAGATGTAATTAGAAGGCCCAACCTAATTATCCATGGTCCCTATTGTAGCCTATATATATTCTTATTCTCTTCTTGCTTGGCAATTGTGTGAAAACATATTGTAGCCACCAAGGAGCAAGAAGAGAGGATAACTTGAGAAGACGGAGGCCACACTTCGCTCAAGAGAATTTGGGAATACAATAGAAGAGCGTGGAATCAACCATTAACAAGGTAATCTTCTTTTCATAATCTTTATCGTAAAACGTAGTAACACCCCAAGTCCGTGGTTCCCAACACCTCCAACCAAAATTCACATTTTGAGAACTTAGCGTATAATTGTTTTTCTCTCAACCTTTGTAATGCAATCCTTAGATGTTCGGCATGGTCGTCTTTGGTCTTTGAGTAGATGAGGATGTCATCAATAAATACAATAACAAACTTATCCAGATACTCCTTATACACCCAGTTCATTAAATCCGTAAAAGTTGTTGGCGCATTAGTCAACCCGAATGACATCACTAGAAACTCTTAATGGCCATATACCTGGTTCGAAAGGCAGTCTTCGGTATATCTTTAGGCTTGATCTTCAACTGATGATAGCCCGATTTCAAGTCGATCTTGGAAAAATAACATGATCCCTTCAGTTGATCAAACAAATCATCAATCCTGGGTAGTGGATACTTATTCTTAATGGTTAACTTATTCAATTCTCAGTAGTCAATACATAATCTCATGCTTCCGTCCTTCTTTTTCACAAACAACATTGGCGCGCCCCACGGGGATACACTTGGTCTAATTACCCCTTTATCCAAAAGTTCCTGAAGTTGTTTAGCTAGTTTTTTCATTTCTACTGGGGCCATACGGTAAGGTGCCTTTGAAACTGGTTCTGCTCCCGGAATCAAATCAATAGAAAACTCAATCTCTCGATCTGGCGGTAATCCTGGTAACTCGTCTGGAAACACATATGAAAATTCATTAACTACTGGAATTTCCTTCAATCCGGGTACCTTCTTCTCAGTGTCCACAACATGGGCTAAATACGCTTCACATCCTTGTCTCAATAACCTATTTGCTTCCAATATAGAAATAAATTTCTTGTCCTGCTTCTGTCCTTGATAAACTATCCTTTTATTGTCTTCTGAATATAACAAAACTTTCTTTTTCTTACAATCAATATTTGCCTTATGCTGAGACAACCATTCCATTCCTAGAATTACATCAAACTCTCCTAATTGAAAGGGTAATAAATGCACTGAAAAGAAATGTCCACCAATTTCTATTTGACATCTAGGACAGAACTGGTTTACTGAAACTGTATCCTGATTAGCTACCTCTATCGACAAGGGCTCATTTAGATCCTCCAACATCAAATTCATTTTACTTACACATTCTTTAGATATAAAAGACTTAGATGCTCCCGAATCAAATAAAACCTTAACAGGCACAGAATTTAGAGAAAGCGTACCTGCAACCACATCTGAATCTTGAGCAGTAGATCTCTTGGTCATTTTAAAGGTTATGGCTCTTGCTGTGCTAGTTGCTGGTCCTTGAGATTCATTCCCTCCTACACTGCCTTGAGTAGTCGTCTTGCAGTTTCTGGAGATGTGCCCAACCTTACCACACTTGAAGCAGGTGACTTCGATGTTTCCTGTGTTACATTCTGATGCATAACGACCCTTTTTATCGCATTTAAAACACTGGACATCCTTCCGACACTGACCACTATGCTTTTTACCACATAACTTACAATCCACATCTGGCCTGGTTGACTGGACTGGGGCAGAGGCAACTGAGGTGACACCGGAATTCGTCTGAGCGATGCCTTGCCTTCTAAATCTCTTATTCCTATTCCGGCCAAACTTCCTTGGGAACTTCTGACTAGACTCCTCCTAGTCTGTGTTACCTATACCACCTTCAAATCTTCTCCTCCGATCACTCCTTTCCTTGGAGGCCAACTTCTGATCACTTTCAATCACCAGGGCGGCTTGAACTACAGAGGTATACGTCTTAAGTTGTAGGGCCACCACTCCACTACGAACTTCTGGCTTTAGTCCTTGCTGAAATCTCCTAGCTTTCTGGATCTCAGTGTTCACATATCCAGGGGCTAGTCGGGCCAATTCCGTAAACTTGTACGACTGAATTGCAAATTTCACAGAGAACACAACCCACTATACCACAACATCAATCTATTCCAAAATAAGAAACCCCTAAATTTTACTTAAGAACATTCATACGGGGTATAAACCCTAATTTTAAAATTCGAAAATCAAACTCAAATTTGAACATGTTATTGAACTCCAAATCAGACGTATAATATATCAAAATCATCAGGAAAACAAGCTCTACAACATGCAATCATCAAATCATACAAACAATCATCCGTACAAAAATTCATATTTTTAATAAAATTAATTCAAAAATAAATAAAAATATAGAAAAATACCCTTGATTTTTGCAGTAAAATGAAGCTCAGAATCTGGTAGAACACTTCAAATCCTTCGTTTTGGTTACTCAATCTTTGAAAACAGAGATCGGTAACGCCTTCGTTTTCTGTTTGATTCTTATAACAGTTTATGAAATTAGGGTTTTTCTCTGAGAATTATAAAATTAACTATCAGCAAATGATTTTGATACGAAATAAAATACGGGAAAAGGCTATTTATAATTACGGAAAATTAGTATCCCGTTGGATCAATCCGGATATAAAACGGTACGTTTATTTATAAAAACTGATCCAAACGGTATCGGTTTACGGGATAATTATCCAAACCAGTACAATTTATACTGCGGTCTTGGTCTTAGCACCTGGTTACACGTACTACGAGGTGATAATTGGGATAGTTTAATAAAAGCTCCCGTTTATCGAAAATACGGGTTTTATTGATTTACTGAAACGAATATTGTATCGAAAATGTTGCGCCGGGACCCGCGCAGAACAAACCGTACGCCGGATCGAAAAAGTCGAAACATGGAATATGCTCGGAATATTACAATTGGGTTCGGAAGGAGTTCTCGGAAGAGTTTCGGGTTCCAAAAACGTAACAACGGATGACGTCGGTTGGTTCCCGTTTTTTATAAAATAGATTTTAAATACTCAGAATTTTTTTTTTATAAATTTCATATGATCCTTATAAATTCATAAATCAACATAAAAATAATTAGGAATATATGACAATTATCTATATTTTATTTTGGACATATAAAAATTAAAATACTCAATTAATATTATTTTTTAAAATCCAAACACATATAACACTTAACAATTAATTCACATAATGGATACTGAACACATATATTAATCATTTATTAACAACATAATTACACGATATATCCCGGATATTACATCCTTTCCCCCTCAAAAAGATTCTGTCCTTAGAATCTCCTAAGAAAACAAATGAGGATACTTTTCTCTCATATCACTTTCTAACTCCCAGGTTGACTCTTCAACCTTTGGGTTTCTCCACAATACTCTTACTAACTTTACCACTTTATTCCTCAATACTTTCTCTCTTTCCTCTAGAATTTCTATCGGACTCTCTATATATGACAAGTCTGCCTGAAGCTCTATTGGCTCATATTCTATTACATGCCTGGAGTCTGGATTATATTTTTTGAGCATCGATACGTGAAAAATATTGTGGATGTGCTCCATGTGCGGTGGTAACACCAACTCGTAAGCTACTTTGCCCACGCGCTTTAGGATTTCAAAAGGTCCGACATATCTTGGGCTTAGCTTCCCTTTCTTTCCAAACCTCGTTAGTCCTTTCCATGGTGATACTTTCAGTAATACCAAGCTTCCTTCTTCAAATTCCATGTCCTTCCTTGAATGGACTGTATATTTCCTTTGACGGTCTTGTGCTGCTATCAATCTTTTCTGAATTACTTCAATAACTTCCTTTGTTTTCCGTACCAATTCAGGTCCAAGTATTTTGCGTTCTCCTACTTCATCCCAACTTCCTTTGAAATCAATAGCACAAACACGTAACATATCCTCGATTGTCTGGATCGTTCTTTCACTTTGGCCGTCCGTCTGCGGGTGATAGGCCGTACTCATATTCAATCTCGTTCCCAAATATTCTTGAAAACTCTTCCAAAATCTTGAATTAAACCTTGGATCTCGATCAGATACAATCGACACTGGAACTCCATGACGAACTATGATTTCCTTCAGGTACATATGGACTAACTTGTCGAGCGAAAATCTTTCATTTATAGGCAGAAAATGAGCTGACTTGGTAAGTCTATCCACTATAACCCAAATGGCATCATGATTAGCCCTTGTCCTTGGTAATCCAACTATGAAATCCATGGTAATATATTCCCACTTCCACTCTGGAATTTCTAATGGCTGTAACAATCCACTGGGTCTCTGATGCTCTACTTTAACTCTCTGACAGGTATAACATTTGCTAATCCATTCCGCAATTTCCCTCTTCGTATCTGGCCACCAATAATTCTCCTTTAAATCCCTGTACATTTTGGTACTCCCTGGATGGATGGAATATCTTGAACTATGTGCCTCTTGTAAAATTTCATTCTTTAACTCCGTCACCGGTGGAATCTAAATTCTAGATGAAAACCTCAGAATACCTTGATCATCCTTTTGCGTGCATAATTCTTCACCTACCAAACGATTTATATCTTGATCCATTACATCTTCCTGACATTTCTTTATTTTCTCCAATAACTCCGGTTGGAAAGTCATACTATACACTTTAGCTTCCTCAGGCTTGCAAACTCTAATCTCCAATTCTAATTTCTGAAATTCCTTATATATCTCTTCAGGTACTGATAACTCATTTAACCTTTCCTTCCGACTCAATATGTCTGCTACAACGTTCGCTTTACCGGGATGATAATTAATCCAGCAGTCGTAATCCTTGATCAATTCTAACCATCTCCTTTGCCTCATATTAAGTTCCTTCTGTGTGAATATGTACTTTAAGCTTTTGTGATCCGTGAAAATCTCGCACTTTTCTCCATACAGATAATGTCTCCAAATCTTCAAAGCGAAAACTATGGCTGCTAGCTCCAAATCATGAGTAGGATACTTTTGTTTGTGTGGTTTCAATTACCTTGACGCATACGCAATCACCTTTTTGTGCTACATTAAAACACATCCTAGTCCTTTGTGAGAAGCATCGCTATAAATTACGAAATTCCCTTGATCGTCTCGAAGTGACAAAACAGGTGTTGCGATTAATCTTCGCTTTAAATCCTGAAAACTTCCTTCGCACTTGTCATTCCATATAAACTTTTTATTCTTGCATGTAAGCTTTGTCAGTGGTGTTGCAATCCTTGAGAAATTCTGGACGAATCGACGATAATATCCCGCCAATCCCAAGAAACTTCTTACCTCGGTGGGTGTTCTCGGTCTCTCCCAATTCGTAATTGCTTCGATCTTTGCCAGGTCTACTTTGATCCCTTCGTTACTGACTATGTGTCCTAAGAACTGAACCTCCTGTAACCAAAACTCACACTTCGAGAATTTAGCATATAACTTCTTTTTCTTTAAAATCTCCAAAGCTGTCCTTAAATGTTCCGCATGATCCTCTTTCTTCTTTGAATAAATTAAAATATCATCTATAAACACAATAACGAACTTGTCCAAATACTCCTTGAAAATTATGTTCATTAAATCCATAAACGCTGTCGGGGCATTAGTCAATCCAAAAGACATTACTAGAAATTCGTAATGTCCATACCTTGTTCTAAAAGCTGTCTTTGGTATATCTTCTGGCTTGATCTTCAGTTGATGATATCCCGATCTTAAATCAATATTGGAGAAAAACTTGGCTCCCTTCAATTGATCAAACAAATCGTCGATTCTGGGTAACAGATACTTGTTCTTGATTGTAAGCTTGTTGAGCTCCCTATAGTCGATACACAGTCTCATGCTTCCATCTTTCTTCTTGATAAATAATACTGGGGCTCCCCACGGGGATACACTGGGTCTGATTACTCCTTTCTCTAACAGCTCTTGTAATTGCTTCACTAGCTCTTTCATCTCAACAGGCGCCATCATATACGGGGCCTTGGGTACTGGTTCTGTTCCAGGTGCTAAGTCGATTGCAAACTCAATTTCTCTATCTGGAGGAAGTCCTGGTAACTCATTGGGAAACACGTCTAGAAATTCATTCACAACTGGAATATCTTCAAGTTTTGTTGGTTATTGACTTCTATCAATCACATATGCCACGAAATGCTCGCATCCTTATCGTAGTAACTTCTTGGCTTGAATCATCGTTAAGAACTTCTTTACTTGTTTCTGACCCTTGAACGTTACTATTCTTTCGTCTGGCGTTGTCACCATTACCTTCTTATTTCGACAACTATCTGGGCATCGTGCTTAGATAACCAATCCATCCCTAATATAACGTCAAACTCCCCTAACTTAAATGGTATCAAATCTACACAAAATTTACTACCAGAAATCTCAATCTCACAATTCCCACAAACTTGATTAACAGATATTCATTCTTGATTTGCCAATTCCACAGTCATTATTTCATTTAAATACTCAATTGGACAATTTAACTTACTAACAGAATCTTGTGAAACAAACGATCGAGTTGCTCCCGAATCTATTAACACTTTAGCACATAAAGAATTCATATTAAGCGTACCTGCCACGACATCCGTATCCTGGATAGCATCCTTCACAAACATGTCAAAAACTCTAGCCCTTGAAGTCTCATTCACTGCTGGGGTAGATCCCATAATCCTCAATGCATTATTGACTGGGGTTGGTGTCTTGCAATCCCTGGCTATATGTCCTGGTTTCCCACATTTAAAGCACGTAAATCCAATGGCTGGAACCTTCACTGCTGGATTCCGGATAGGCTGATCTTTATTTACTGACTCTCTTGCTGGCTAATTTTGGCACTCCCTCGAATAGTGCCCTTTCTGGTTGCACTTGAAACAAACTACATTCAACTTATTACAAACTCCCCCATGCTTCTTCTCACATACTTGACAATCTGGAAAAGTTATTCTCAACTGATTCGGCTGATTCGCATTAACTGGACGATTGCCCTGGCCTCCGTCGCCTGCATTTTGTCTCTTAAAATTAAGGTTTCTCCCTGGCTGAAACTTGCCTTTCTTAAAATTTGGAAACTTCCCTGATTATGACTGACCTTCATTCCCTTCAAATTTCCTTTTCTTGCTTTCCTTCTCCTTCTGTGACATCTCACTCTCTATCTCCGCGATCATGGCCTTCTGTACCACTCCTGCATAGGTCTCCAATTCAAAAATAGCTACCTTTCCTCTGATCCATGCCTTCAAGCCTTGCTAGAATCTCTTATCTTTCTTCCTGTCAGTATCCACATACGACGGCACATACCTTGACAATTCCTCAAACTTACCCTCATAATCTGTTACCGACAGGTTCCCTTGCTTTAATTCTAAAAACTTCAGCTCCATTTGATCTTGGACAAACTGAGGAAAATACTTTTCTAAAAACAATTCCTTAAACCTCTCCCAAGTAATAACATCTGTACCTTCTAATTGTTAGTGTGGGTGCCCTAGAGGCAATACATTATTCTTTTATCTTTATGTCAGTTGATCATTCAATAAATGTATTTATTATGACCTTAATTACTGCGATATTTTGTTAGCATAATAAATGTCCTTAGAATCATGATACAAATTGTATAGTTTAAGTACATGACTTGAACTTGAGATTATATAATATATCATATTCTTAAAGGTCCCTAGTCGAGTATTATTATATAGGACATTAATAATACATAGATAGACTAGTATGTTGTTTGACAAGATAACCACATCCCATTGGTTATAAGTATGAGGATACTAAAGTCAATACATAGGTACATGTGAGAGTACATGGTACTGGACAGACCCACAGTGAGATTCTTCATGTTTAATAAAGTCATAAGAAAGACTCACAGTGATAATGGTGTAACGATCCTTTGACTTGAAATCATTATATTTCTATACGAGGATTAATATACTTTGACTACAATAAAAGTTACTTTTGATCGGGTGATGATAAAAGTGGACATCGGGTATATCATGAGTCGTATGAGAAATATGAATGATAGATAAAGGATTTAACCCTCCTATAATTAGGAGAGATATTATTGGCCTCTTGATTGAGTGAGATTATAAAAGCATGTCCATGCTCAAATAATGATTTGTCTCGATAATCTACTCATGGATCAAGTAAACCCGGATTAAATGTTGAAGAGGATGACTAAATATATGCCTCGAGTTTAATCTATAATATGTATGGTTAAAGGGATTATATTATATGAAAAACATTAATCACGAAAGGTTTTATCTAATCACGATTTAATTATTGTTTAATTTGGTAACAATGATGTATTACTAGATACCGCTCATTGTTTATAATTTTATTAGAGAATAAAATTATTGCCAATTAAATAATAGCCTATAGGGTCGCACAAATAGAGCACTTAATGGAATAGTTAATTTAAATTATGGATTTAAATTAATTGATGGTTATTTGAATTTTATTATAATTAAGTAAGACTTAATTGAGATAATATAAATTCGAATTAAAAGGAATGTTTTTGCCCATAATAATTAAGTATGACTTAGTTATTAATTAAATAATAGAAATTCGTTTTTATTATTTAATCCAATACCTACTAGGGTTGGGCTTTGCTATTATGGGCCTTTTTAATCAGTCATTATAAATAGATAATGAGAGGTTAAAGAGGCTTGTACGTTTTTAAGAAAACCCTAGCAGCAAAGAGAGGCAGAGGCAATTCAGATCGTCAAGAAGGAGGCTAGTACATCCATTCCGTAGTCAAGTTCGTGAGACGTTCTTGAAGGTGCTCGTGTGGATACCATAGAGGTGTTTCTCCGAGAGGTAGACACAAAGCGTGATAGCTAGGATCTCCGTTGAGTTCGTGAAAGTTAATCTCTTGAAAGGTATGATTCGTTATCTCCATAATCTGCCCATAATTATACATGGATCCTGTTTTTGGGTTTCGAAATTTTTGTTTTATTTACGTTTATCCGCTGCGTTTTATGCCTTCGGAACCCAACACTAATGTCTTCACCATCTCCCACCAATAGTTGGCCTCGTTCTTCAGATAGTAACTTGCAAACTCAACCTTCTGTTCTTCCTTTACTTTTACTAAGGCAAACGCCTTCTCTATTTCCTTTAACCAAACATTTGCTTCAATCGGCTCTAAGGAACCCTTGAATTCTGGTGGGCTTACTGCCTGAAAAGTTTTGAAAGTTACCTGGGAATTGGTCTGTCTTTGTTGTTGTTGTGCCAGGTGAACTGTTTGTTGGGCCAAGATTTGAAGAATCTGGGCTATTGCTGGGTCCATGGGTCCTGGGTTCACATTTGGATTGGTATCATCTTGGTTGTTATTGTTGTTGGTTTCTTCATTCTGGGTGTTGGTGCGGGTATTTCTTCTAGGAGGCATTTTTCTGTAAAGGATCAAACAACTTATTTAGCTTTTGAATCAAATCTTTTGCATAAAAGAACAGTTTTGTTAAACAGAAATATCTCTTTTTAAAAATAGTTGTAACTAAGTAAATTGCATGCTTCTTTATAGAATATAAACAGTTATGGAAAACAGGGTACATGGTATCGCAGGGTATAGCTGGTGCAATAAATAAGGTAAAGTAAAACAGGTGTAATAAAGTAAATGACAGTGCTAGAAAAGAAGAAGGTACTGGTATATATAGATCCAAAAGTTTTAGGTAGTACAAGCGTAAAGACGCTTCGAAAGTAAAAGCAAAAAGGGTACAACAACCTACTCACTAGTCAGCATAGCTAGTCTATAAATACAACTCAAAAGTCTACTGATAGACACAACACACTACTGTACATACTACACAACCATCACAATACTGCTCAGTCTCTCCATCTCTGAATCTCTGGCTCATGGCAAGTCTGGACCTCCAATCTCCTCAAGCTCCTCTAGAACCCACTTAGCCAACTCTACTAGGAAATCAGGAGTGATGTCCTTATGTGTAGCCTCAGCAATCCTCTCAGCAGCTGCTCTATGAAACGTCTGGAGCCTCTCTCTAAGTCACCTTTCACCACTCCCAACCTCTATGGTACGCATGATATGCAATAATTCCTGGATCTGACCCTGTAGGAATCGCTGCTTCATAAGGCAAGCCTCAAACTGATGATATGGGACAGGATAGGAAGAGAAATGGAATGGTACTCCTGTAACCGAATGACTAGTAAAGCCTGAATCAGCAGGTGGGGGTCCTCTGACAGGTGGCCTCATGCCTGGAGGTGGAATAGCCTGCAGTGGTACGGGCTGCAACACAAGTGGAGGCAGTATAGCCAAGACTGGTGGAACAACAGGACGTGGATCCGAAGACGGCACTCCAACTGAAGGCTCTGAGTGATCAGCTGATATGGGAACAAAAGAGTCGGCCATCGCTGCTATCTGAAATCATATCGCAATATAAGAATCTCGAACCATAACGCGAATTACACTAATACCTGTTATACCAAAACACTCAACCTCTCGACGTTCTATCTTTCTATTCTTTACTTCTAATCCTAATCCTCTACCCACTCCCGTCAACCTAGGCTTGTGTCAGTGACTTATAACCTGTAGCTCTGATACCAAACCTGTGGCACCCTCCAAACCCGGGTCAGAAGTTTGGGGTCCACACACACACCTTATTTATAACCTGCTTATAACAATAATAAAGATATTAATAATATGCAGTGACCCCACTTACCAACCATCACGGACCGCAACAGGTTAAAGTATACATAGAATCCAAACACACTATTATATTATAAACGTTCAAATCCCAACTATCCAACTCATAACTGAGTATTAAACATTATTACAAACTTTTACAAACTTAAATTATCCCAAAAGAAGCCTACTAGCTCAGCTCAATCAATCTGAACCCCTAGCTCTCGCGCTGGACTGGGGATCCTCGGTACCAACCGATTCCTTCTTAACTGGAAAAGAACAGAAACAATATTGCACAAATGAGCTAACTAGCTCAGCAAGTCATAATGACAAAACTGAGAATAATGATCAACAGGTGAACATGGTTATGATATCAAGTGAACAATGGATTATGATTTAGAATTGGATATTATATTTTCATGTTAAAAACCAAGGTTAGGCTGCTGATCAGTCATGCACTAACCCCGAGCAAAGCACACAGCACTGCTCTAACTACTGGATCCAAGGCACACATTGGCCTAACTTGACCATTATATGGTCTGACCACGAATCTAGTCCACAATTTTATAAAAACAATCCAATTATAACATAATAACAGGATAAGCAATAATAAACAATAACCAGAATCATTAACAACATTTGACGTTGCACAATGAAATGGTTTTAATCTGCATAAGGATCAAAAGAGCATTTTCAAAGTTTGGATGCTAGGTAATGAAAGAATTGGATAACAATAAATCATGTTTCAGGGTTTCAAGGATTTGGTCTTTCAAAGCATAAATACAATGGTTTGATAGTGTAAGTAATCTGGATCAGGGTTTGATATGTAGTTTGTATATATTTGTGGAGTAGTATCGTATATTTGAGGTTCATAATTGGGTATACAACAATTTATGGTCTAAAAAGAATCAGGTTTACGGCTCAAGATCAATAACTTGGAGTCAAGGTTTAGGGTTCAGTGCTTCAAAGCACTTGCAATATAAAACATGAATATCAATCACCATAATATCTCGAGAAAGTTCAGAACACTTGCCTAGTATTAACTTACTACACTGCACTCGTTTCCAATCTCAACCGTCTTACTCCTCAACTACCTGTTTCCCTTTCCTACGCCTTACCTCTTCTGCTCACATATCATAAGCATCTATCAATATTTAACTCATAGGATTCTATTCAACACATACTTCTATCTACCCTTCGTTTCACCCAAATCCGATTAACAGAATTGAAAGTTACGTAATAAACCAGTAAACATCGAATATACAGGTTGACAATCAACCAACAAGTCACATATAACACATAACACGTCACATAATCAATGATATATCATTTATAAATAAGTCTCGGGTCATAAACAGGCTTTCATGTATTTAAAATGATTTTTAAAACATTTTTTAGAATTAAAACGGGTCGTTGGATTAATTTCGGAATAATAAACAGGGTTCGGTTGGCCAATTCTGGCTCCGAAACAATTTTATAATAATTATCGAGCCTTGGAAATAATTTAGAATAATATTTTAAAGCTCGAAACTATTTTTCAGAATTTTTAAATCATTTTTAAATAATTAAATCTAATTAAATAATTACTTAAAATCAATTAATAATTAATTAAATTAATTAATCAATTAATTTTCGAATTAATTGACCAATTAATCAATTAAAAATTAACTGAAAATAATTAACTAATTAATTCAGATTTATTTTGGATTAAAAATAATTTTCGGAATTAAAATAATAATTTTTAGAATTTTCAGAAATTAAAAATCGAATTTTTATAATAAAAATAAATAGGAAATATGATTTTTAAATATTTTTAAAACAGGAATCCAACTTTTGCAAACTCTGGAAAGTTCAGGGACTGAACTTCATCATTTTCAAAAGTTGGGGTACTAAACTGCAATTTTCTAGCCCTTCGCCGGAAAACAGCCGGTTCGCCGGAGAACTCAACTCCGGCATCCTTCCACCACCACAAACTCCAGATTTAATCTACAATTAGCAGGAATCTAACCATACCATCAAATCAACCTAACAATCCCTGAGTTGGCCGGAATTTGGCCGAGAAGTTCGCCGGTTTCTAGCGAGCTCGACATAAACTTCAAAACACAACTCCCTTCTCTACAGACCTCGTTGATTCATGAAACTTGTACGACTGAATTGCAAATTTCACAGAGAACACAACCCACTATACCACAACATCAATCTATTCCAAAATAAGAAACCCCCAAATTTCAATTAAGAACATTCATACGGGTTATAAACCCTAATTTTAAAATTCGAAAATCAAACTCAAATTTGAACATGTTATTGAACTCCAAATCAGACGTATAATATATCAAAATCATCAGGAAAACAAGCTCTACAACATGCAATCAACAAATCATACAAACAATCATCCGTACAAAAATTCATATTTTTAATAAAATTAATTCGAAAATAAATAAAAATATAGAAAAATACCCTTGTGTCTGCAGTAAAACGAAGCTCAGAATCTGGTAGAACACTTCAAATCCTTCGTTTTGGTTACTCAATCCTTGAAAACAGAGATCAGTAACGCCTTCGTTTTGCTGTTTGATTCTTGGAACAGTTTATGAAATTAGGGTTTTTCTCTGAAAATTATAAAATTAACTATCTGCAAATGATTTTGATACGAAATAAAATATGGGAAAAGGCTATTTATAATTACGGAAAATTAGTATCCCGTTGGATCATTCCGGATATAAAATGGTACGTTTATTTATAAAAACTGATCCAAACGGTATTGGTTTTCGGGATAATTATCCAAAGTAGTACAATTTGTACTGCGGTCTTGGTCTCAGCGCCTGGTTACATGTACTACGAGGTGATAATTGGGATAGTTTAATAAAAAGCTCCCGTTTATCGAAAATACGGGTTTTATTGATTTACCGAAACGAATATTGTATCGAAAATGTTGCGCCGGGACCCGCGCAGAACAAACCGTACGCCGGATCGAAAAAGTCGAAACATGGAATATGCTCGGAATATTACAATTAGGTTAGGAAGGAGTTCTCGGAAGAGTTTCGGGTTTCAAAAACGTAACAACGGATGACGTCGGTTGGTTCCCGTTTTTTATAAAATAGATTTTAAATACTCAGAATTTTTTTTTATAAATTTCATATGATCCTTATAATTTCATAAATCAACATAAAAATAATTAGGAAGATATGACAATTATCTATATTTTATTTTGGACATATAAAAATTAAAATACTCAATTAATATTAATTTTAAAAATCCAAACACAGATAACACTTAACAATTAACATAATGGATACTGAACACATATATTAATCATTTATTAAAAACATAATTACACGATATATCCCGGATATTACACTAACAGTCTGGTTCAAATCTCTTGGCTATGGTTGTTGTTGAAGCTGTAACTGTTGTTGGATTTGCTGATGTTGTTGTTGTATGAATTGCTCATGTTGTTGTTGTTGTTGCATGAATTGCTATTGTTGCTGCTGGAATTGTTCTTGCTGCTGAGCCATCTGATTAGACTGTTGGCGCAGCAAATCTAGTAATCCATCCATGAATGGGCCCCCTTCAGAGTTCCTGCTGGAGGAATTGAATGGGAAATTTTTCTTGGGAGGCATTCTCCTGAAACACAATAAAAAGGTTTTATATGAAAATTATGCCCCCGGGTAGCAACAGCTTTATACATCAGGAGAATGCGGTCATGATTAAATATTCCCTTCCTTATTTATTTGGGGTCCACCCATGATGCATAACTAAATTCAACAAATCCAGCAACACATACAATAATAACAGTATCAGCAATAACAAAAGTGCAATAGAATAAAACCAACAACCGTTACATCATAAAAATAATAGTACAACAACAGTACAAATCCATCTAACAACTACAGTACAACACTCATAATATACTAAGTACACAACAAAATTGGTTGTCATAGCAGCCCCGCCTAATACAAGCTACATTACATAATTAACATACATAGGAAAAGCATCTACAGAACTCCTACAACTAACTCCGAGCTCTGTATCTCACTGCAGCAACTCTGATCTAGCCACTGCCACTACCACCAATGGATCCTAACTCAAATACCAACCAGTTCACGAGATCCAGGTACTGAACAGCTCTAAACTCGGAGCTAATGAAACGATCAATGGTCCGAGCTCTCTCTACAGCAGCCTCAGTCAAGGATCGCACTCTCTCCTGCACATCTGGGGAAGGGGCAGGGATGCCCTGGAAAGGCCCGACCGGAATCTGGTCAAGCTGAGCTGCTAACCCTGGGCTCTGCTCTCGGATCAAAGACTGGTTCACCACTCGATGAACATGGTAAGGGATCGGGGAGGATGCACCTGAAAGAACAGATGGAGGAATAGGTGGTCTCGAGGTGGAGGAACTGGGACCACATCCTGGAGGGAAATCCCTAACAGCCGACACTGACCTTCGTATCCAGCGAGGACGGATACTAGGTCCTAACACCCCTCTTGAGGCAACTGGAGGAACGGGTGGAGGAGGCATGGGAGTCTCCTCGGCTACAATATCCAAAGTCTGCTCAGAGTCTGAATCATCTGAATCTGACGGGTTGCCCCCGAGACAGAGAACTGGAGATCACTATGGGCTACTGTCAGCCATAATCTCTTTTTTATGTTTAATAACTCATATGAGTCTATGCAAGCAGGCAAACCTCGAGGTACCTTAAATAGAAAACTATGAGATAGATCCACTATCTTTCTGAACTCGGTAGATAGAGGATTTTGAATAATCCTACTCGAAACATATGACCTAAGTGAACTTATACTATCATAAGGAAGAAAAATTGTCTTACCATACCAGGTACGCGATGACACACTAGTTGTGTGGACAAAGATGAAGATGAATAAAATGAATAACGATTCAGAAAAACTGGATGACACGAAGATGAACACGAAGATGAAAATGCATCAAATATCTCGCTGGCCAAGGCCGAGCATCTTGGAGAAGGTATCCCCCCTTCGCTTGGTCTGTTAGAACCAGAGGTCGAGCATGAAGATAAGAACATAGTTTTGTTTTCTTTTTGTTTACCAGAGGTTGAGCATGAAGATGAGGATGCACGGTTATTGTCAACCAGATCACCGTACAAGGAAGACATAACAAGGTTAAGGCAAGTCTATTAAAATATTAACAGATGCTAGGGTAATGCCGTCGGAACCCTCGACTGACACTTAAGGTTGCTCCTTGACATGAGTTGCTGACTTACACTATAGTACATACTTCCTACATCTTACTAACTCAACTCTTAACCTAAATTTGGGACTTGAACCTGTAGCTCTGATACCAACTGTGACGGCCTCAACCCCAGGGTCAGGGGCTGACGTTACCAAAATTTATGATAAACTATAATATAAACTACTAAATAAACTTTTATTATAACACACGACCCCAAACCAGGAGCTGAGGCAGGTTCAAGTATTATTTAGGTTACAAAACAACACTAACTTATTCAAAATCAGACACCCTCACTTATTACAGAAACTTATCAGACCTCAGGGTCTGATACAAACTACCACAGAGGAGCCGGGACCGGAGGCTGACACTCTATGCTGACCTGGTCTTCTAGACATCTGCAATAGATAAATACAAAACAAGCTGCAAGGGTGAGCAATCCATTGCTCAACAGTACCTCTATACGAATAACCAGTAAATAGGATGTATAAAAAAACAGTATAGGAACATATATCAAACTAGTTTACGAAAAATCCGTAAAACAGGTATAAACTGGATATCAAAACTAGCATGCTCTGCAAAATAATATCATCTGTAGTGTGCTGTGTCAAAATACCAGAGTTCAATT
This sequence comes from Apium graveolens, assembly GCF_009905375.1. Classification (NCBI taxonomy): domain Eukaryota; kingdom Viridiplantae; phylum Streptophyta; class Magnoliopsida; order Apiales; family Apiaceae; genus Apium; species Apium graveolens. The sequence goes on from NC_133655.1 coordinate 41,290,074, forward strand.
TTAGCATGCTATTTCCTTTCCAAAACCACTGTCCATTGCTGGACCCATAAATCATCTGTCCCGTTACGGGGACCATAAACTATTTGTTCCGTTATGGGAACCACTAAACCAAAGTCAGATATAAACATGGATGAATTTTAGGGACAGCTGATCAGTCTATCCCACCACAAATTTTGTTCCAGAACTCAGAGACTAGCTAGGTCTCTGTCATGATTGAGTAAGCGGCCTACCAATGCACGCATCCGACTTACCCTCTTACGCAACCATGCTTGGCCGTTACCTAATAACGGGCCTCTTACGCCACTGATCATCCAATATCTGATTCATTTTTATCCAGTTTCTAAAATCATTTTAACCTATCTCTTTTTAAACGATTACAACACACATTCTACAAATCCCTTTTTAATTTTAATCACAATCTAAAGATAGGTATTTTCAGAAGTTACTTTTTCCCCAAAACCTTGTTTAGTAAAATATATTTAAATGCGGGGAATACGTAACTTAGAACGTTTTGTTCCAGTACATAATTTAAATCAACAACTATTCATATATACTGAACTGTAAAAGATTAGTTCAGGGGTACTTGCCTTGCGAATCTTTGCACTAACTCTGGCTTAACTCTAATTAACTTCAACTACTGGGTCCTTCGACTCGAACCTACGAAATCGAAACAACCTAGGTTAAACGACCGATTATGCTTGGCTTTTCCTCACTAACTAATTACCCAATGATATAATTCTCGACCCGTAAGCATACTAATAATAATAATATATACGCAATAATAATGCAAATAACAATCAGGGGCCAATTTGTATTAAACGAGATATATATACTCGATTCATAATTTAAGGTAATTTTTAGAAAAAATTTGGACATCGACTCCTCTGTTTATAGACCTACCCGTCGAAACATCAATAGACGTCAAAACCCAACAAAATCAATTCGAATCGTCACATAACTAAATTTTTAGTCCCGAAAAATAATTTATACAAATTTTATTTATTAAAATATTTAGGACTCAGAACAGGGTCATCACCGTCCACCGCGCGCTCGTAAAAATTCATCGCGCGCGGCGACAAAATTTATTGGTGCCCGAAAATACACGGGTGTCCTAATAAATTTCACCAATTTATTAAAATTCCTGCACGAAATTATTTATATCACGAATCATAGTCATAATTTCCTGCAAATTAGTAAAATAATAAAACTAAATTCAGAATCACCGAACAACAACCACAACCAACAGTAATAACAAGAACACAGCCACACACGCGCGCAACGCGCCACTACCAGCGAAACACACACACACTGTGCACACACACACTCACACATAGCACATACAGACATACATATGTATACGTATATTTACATATATACATCAACCAGAAAGAATCAGCCCAAAAGTCACCGGAAAAACAAGACTGCGGCGGCGGTGATGAAAAACGGGAGGAGAAACAGAGATAGAGTGGGGAGGAGGAAAAGGGAAAATAGAGGAGGAAGAGAGAGTGTAGAGGAGAGATAAGGCGAGAGAGAGATTAAGAGTAAAGAGAGATAACGAGAGAGAGAGACATCATAGAGCAGAGAGACTAAGAAATTGATTGTTAAAAAAATTTAGTTGCTACCCTGTTGTTTACACGTATCACTTCTACCTTCTAAATGCAATACATGTGTCCTTGAACCCTTTCTGTAAAATTTCTGGTTCATTTTGCTAGTTTGACGAACCAATTACGTTTTAAATTTATCGAAAAATTAAAATTTTAATACAGAAATTCTTGAAATATTCGAGAGTTAATAAAATAAAATTTTCATAATTTTTAAAGCACTTTACAAACACAACTTATACCCGCATTAAATAAATAAATGAAACAGTGCGCGAGTAAGATTACTCCCGAAAATTACCAAAATAATTTTAAAATTCTCAAAATATTGTAAAAATAATAAATTATGAGTTTCATAATTTTTGAAGAATCCAAGAATTAAATATGAATTTTACAGTTAAATGAATTCAGAAAATCATTTAGGAATATATAATTAGCAGAATATTGATTTGTAAATTTTATAAAATCCCAAAAATAATTAGTAAGATTATAAAATCATAAAAATAATTTTAGAGACAATCCAAATAATTTTGAAAATAGGATTGTCATAAAATCACTTTTTAGAAGCGAAACCAAAAATAAGGTGGTGCAACAATTAATCATAACAACACATCGCACAATCCAGCAAACACATATAAACAATAATAAATAAAACACATTGATCATAAATAATATAAACTTCTTTATTAATTATCTACGCAATAATTACATATTTAAATATTACAGAAATATACGAGTCGTTATATTACTTGATTTATTAATACCCTGCTTTCCATTTCTACCACTTTTCACACTGTGTTTGTGAGGCTTATCAGTGACTTCACAATTTTTTTTCTCTAGTACTTGACGTTTAGAGAGAAGACCTATGTTCTTACCTTTCTTTTCCTTAACTCTAAACTCAACTTTTTTTTATCAGGAACTTTAATGGTAGATCCTACTTCATAAACTGACTTGAGTCCAATTTCATCAGTACTGACAAACTTAACTGGTGTTATTTTGGTAATAATCTTATTAATATTTTTATCTGAGTATTTATTATAACCTAGACACTTTTTCCAATTTTTGTCATTTATGAAGTTGTGAACTTTTCTACTTGAAGTCATCCAAATCTTAAAACTTCTCTTTCCTTTTTAAGAACTTTCTATAGCGTGGCATATTTAATGTGCATGTGAGCTTCATTATGTTTACCCTTATTAGATGCATTTTAATTTTCATGCATACATATAAGCGCAGCTTCTAAATGATCATTTCTCTTTTTAAGCACTTTATTCTCAGCAATTAAACTATCATTTTCAATTGACTTATTCTTAAAGTTAACATGCAGATAATTTAAGAATTTTTTTAACTCATACATTATCTATGGGAAAAACAGTCATTTGTGTTATGACCGGCATTTTGTGTAATATTATTTGTGAACTTTGTACAATATTAGAGCCGATTATAAATATACCTAATGATTGTACGTTTGTGTGAATGAAATTTGATGCGTTATAAGTTGCTTTAGGTAGATTATAAATTTTTCAAAGCAAGAGTTTTATTATTTGCCCTTATTTTTGATTTATAAGGAATATTCTATACCTTGGAAAATTTTCTTTTAAAAATAATTTCATTCACAAATTTCAAAAGTGATCTCAAAAAATTTTTAAAAATCCAAGTTATTTTATGGTGCAACTTTTATAATTTTTAAAAATATTAATTTTATTTATAAAAAATATTCTTTAAACTAATTGTTTATTTAATTTGCATTTTACTCTTTTGCCCATGCATGCAAATCACTTCTAATTCAACTCAAGGGCACTAGAGTCAATAAACACCCCACTAACCACTCCTACCAAGGCCATTTTACTAGAATACCCTTGTATGCAAGTTTGTTTTCAAGAAGAGAAGGGAGGGAAGGGTAAAAACACACTCCACTCACAATTTGTATATGAGTAATTTCATGATCATACTCAAACACACACTCAACCAAACTCACTCTACTCCAACTCACTTCTCTCTTTTTCTTTTCCTCCCCCCTCTCTTCTTTGCTCTCGGCCGAAACCCCCATCCCCACTCCCTTCCATTTTTCCATCCCATTTCTCATCTTCCCTAGTGTAATTCCCCTACCTAAATTTATTTTATATACTTCCCAAGAATTCTGTGATTAGGAGTTGAAGTTTCATGGTGGCATGTGTAGCTTTTGTGTGATCTCTAAAGAGAAACTCTTGATTCTTGTGAATTTAAGAGCTCTCTATGAGATACATTTCATATATGTTTTAACCAAGTGTTTTATGGAGAAACCATGCCTTAAAAACCTTTGCATGCTACTTAAATTTCACTATATAATCATGTTTAGCCATGCATGCTAGTTTTAAGATGTTAATATGATGGTCAACCATGTTGTGTATGCTACTCTTCTCGAAATCATGTTTCATGTTTAAAAGTCTATAAATTCGAATTATTTGTGCTTTAAATAGATTGTTTCCATGATATATTGCTTAATAATATTTAAGAGAAGATATATTTCATGATTATTAAGGTTGGGTAATTGGTTCAAGTCGAATTTACAAGAATTTAAACTCCATGTTTAGCTGAAACCTTGTTAAGTGTTTTCCATTAATTGCATGTTGTATTTTTATTTGCATGTAGGTGTTCTAGGGCATGGATGATATCCACTCTTGTTGAGGCACTATTTTAGGATGATGATGCACTAGGTTTGCTTTGGTAAAGGTTGGATGCTTGGTTAATAAGTGGGAGTTAAGGTGGAAAGGGTTTGGTTAGTGTTTGTATTTTTTTTCCAGAATTTTTGTACTAGTTTGTGGGGATGTTTTGATTGGGCATTTGTTGTGACCTTTGAGGCCCAAGAAACCAGAAGCTAGCCCTAGGAGTATACAATAGGTTTTAGGTGTTTGTTGTAGGTTTGTAAGACGTTTGGTTAGGTGCACGAGTGGAAACACAAAATCTGTCCAGCAGGGGACAGTTTTGTTGCAACTTAGAAATGGGAAGTTTTGACCATGTCATAGGTAGGCCCTCATTAGGCCCTGTTGGGTCTTAGTTATAGGGAGTGTCAGGGGAGTTTTTCCAGCCATAGTTCATAGGATTTGAGTTAAAATAATGTGTCACAAGTTAGTTCAAGTCAGGACCTTTTCTGCCCAGAAAAACAGGGGAACCATGGACTTTAAGCTTAGGCCTAGGGAGGCCCAAGCTAGGCCCTTGAGCCACATAAAGTTTGGAAGTTGCCTTATGACCAGAAGAGTCTAGTGTAGATGTTTTGGAGGTAAACTTGAATTGTATGAAGTTCTAATGCACCCAAGAAACCATAGATGTCATTCCGAAATTTACCATAATAAGCACCTTCACTTACCACATAGTTTTAGAGCACTTATGAGTGAGGCCTAGGTTGAACACTATAGTTTCAGGATAGCATAAAGCCAGTAGAGTCAAAGGCCCAAATTAGTGTCAATAGGAATTGGATGGTTTAGTAAAGGCACATCGAGTTAGGAGGCCAAAATTTGGAGATTTTGTCTAGTTTAGCGATCAAGTGACTTAAGTTGTGGAGGGAGATCATCCAAGCCTAGTGTTGCAATATAGTGTGTGTGATATTATTTGGTACTTAAATATGATATGTGAGCATATGTGGCTATGTGTACTATTATGTTTATAAGGTGATTATAAATTGCGTATATATAGGCCTAAGTGCCATTGTGTTTAATTTCGGTTTGTAAATAGGTTGAGTTGGTGAGAATATATTATAATGAGGTTATTATTAATTGTGTATGATCTCGAGATGAGGGTAAACTTGCCATAAAGGTCGAGTAAAGCTTCCAGTTGCTCCTACCTGCCAGTCCAGTCCAGCATTTCTCAAGACAAGTGATTCAACCTGCTTTTAGTTTACACTGCAAATGTGTGATAACTAGTTCCTATATATGATGCGCGTATTCTGATTTACCTTGTTATACATGTACCAAGTGGTTCTCAAACCTACCTTCGTATTATTTAAAAATGCCATGAACCCTTAAGTGTCTATTGCAAGTAATTTAGCCTCATTTGAAGATTGTTATGAAAGTAGATTAAATGTCATATTATGTTAGCATACCAAAGTAATTGTGATGTTGAACCATGTGTAAGTATTACTCAGTAACCTCAGCTTGAAGCCTAAAAGCCTTTCATTCCTTAAAAATTGTTAATGATTGTTGATAACCCTATCCTTACCCTAAAGCTTGATACCCTGTTATACCTTGAGTTGATGATCACTTCCCTTGTATTTTAACACCTATATCACACCTGGAACCAGTAATGCTTATCTTCTTGATATTTTAATACCTATACCTTATCTGAAACTATTGCTTTAAGCCTAGTCTGGCATTACTCTTTCATATTATCCAATAACCTTACTAAATCTCCTTGTCAAAATTCTTGTAAATAGAAACCGTTCAATTACCCTGATAGAGTAAAGTCTAGTGGATCATGACCCTGAGATTTAGTGGACATATTTCCAATGTTTTAAAGTTGATCTATAATCCCTTGATAAAGATGTTTACTGTTTGAGAAATTAATTGTCAATCGGCATCAGTTTTCGAAATGATTAAAAACTTGGATTTTCAGTCCCAAAGGGGGATAAATGTTTTCTTTAAATAGTGGATCTGGACTGAAACATGAGTCCTTTCCACACTTGAATTGTAGGTTTAAAAGTTGCCTAGGTATCCCATTAAAGTTTTAGAACCCAGCGAGGTTCGAGATTACTTCACGGCTGATCACCGACTGTAATCCGTAGCGTCATAAAATGGTTTTTGATTAAGAAATGATCTTGGAAATGTTTTGATTCAAACAAATGATGCCATCACTCAAAAGTTCATCTCTTATTATTATTAGCTCTATCTTCACATTGTCATTCTCATATAACTCGATTTATGTTTTGTACCATATTGTTTAGCACTTTTTGAGAATTTGGCTCACTACTTGCTTTCACCCTGATATTACAGCTAACAACTATAGTTAGATTCAAGCAGACAGCACGTAAGACTTGTGATGCCGATGCGTATGTTCGAGCTCAGGTAGAATAAGAGATAGTTTTGTATGAGGACTCGATATTAAAACCAGTTGTAATAGTTAATAGTGTTGGGCTGTTCCAAACCCTAAACTGTAGGATCTTGGATTCGGTTGTATTTACTTTCTTTTAACTATTGTAATAGTTTTTATATTATGTATTGTAAGTTAGGTGTGTGAGAGGTTTTGGTATCAGAGCCAGGTTTAGAGTCCCTGGACAGCCCAAATAGGCTATAGGATATATGTATAAGTTATAGATATTATGCGAGAGAGTAGGTTAAGTAAATTTATTATTAATACTCCTTTTATATATCTATGTATGGTTTGTCAGCAAAGGGCGCACTCCTCATCATCCTCTGGGTCAGATGACACTATTGCTTTCTCCGTGTATGCTGAGTTGAGGCGCGAGTTTGACATGCTTCAGGGCAAGTACGACCGACTGATAGACAGATTGAAGAACATGTATCCGGACAGCCGAAACTATGAAGGGAAGCCTAAGGAGCAGATGACTGCGAGACTTGAGACTTTGGTTCAGTACATCAACACTAAGCTTGAGGAGATGCCATCGCACCGAGACCGTACCAGCCAGTATATCATCCAGATGGTGGCGGATGAGCTCCAGAGTATTGTGAAGACGCTTCGAGAGGAGAAGACTACCAAACCTCGTTTTGATGGAGTGGAGCCTTAGTTCTTTCCATTATCTACCTTTCATGTTGTTGTATTATCGGACTATGTAGAACTCCCTGTTGTTCCTTTAAATAAGCATGTTATTCCTAAATTCAGACCTTATTCTAATCTTGATGTATTGTGACCTTAAATTTAAATGCACTATCATTCTGTTTGCTTTCAATTGTTTATTTTATGCCTTTATATGCATCACCCTATTTGTTTAATTTGAAACTCGACCTCATATGTGAATAAGAATGCCATGCGACACCCTCGAATTATTTCATTATTCATACATGTTTTGACGTAACTCTTATTTCAGGATCATGCCACCCAAAAAGAAGAACCCAACAACCACATCTACCACAGATCCAAATATTCTTCGATTACTGGAAACCTTACAACAACAAACAAACGCTATAGCTCAACAACAACTAACTCTTCAACAATAATTTGAAAACCAAGATAACCGTGTACCACGCCAACCACCTGATCCACCAGTACCACCTCGATAAGTTGTTACTTTCAAGGCTTTTCAGAATGTGAATCCACCTGCATTTCATGATACCACTGATCCAATAATAGAAAACACATGGATTAAGGAAATGGAAAGAGCTTTTGAATTGGTACTGTTAGGGGACTATCAGAAGACACCATATGTTACTTACTTCCTGAAGGGCGAAGTCATCTATTGGTGGGATTCAGTAAAAGCTATGGAGGCAAATCATCAAGTTTCTTGGGAAAGATTTAAGAAGTTATTTCTGGAAAAGTATTACCCTAAGTACATGCAGAATCAGATGGAGCTTAAATTTCTTGAATTGAAGCAAGGGAGTATGTCTGTACTGGAGTATGAGAAGAAGTTCACAGAGTTGTCAAGGTTTGTGACAAAGTATACAAGCAGTGAGGAGGAAAAAGAAAAGAGATTCCAAAAAGGATTAGAGTCTTGGATCAGAGATAGAGTGGCTATGTTTGATCTTGATACTTATGCAGGCGTAGTGCAGAAGGCTGCTCTGATTGAGAGTAATGGGATGCAGTCAAGGAAGGAAAGGGATAACAAGAAGATAAATGTTCCCTTCTATGGAGAAAAGTCTGAAGCCGGAAACTCACAAGACAGGAATATGAGGAAGATTGGATTCCATAAAGTCGAAAATTTTCAAAAGAAGGGAAATTTGAGCAAAAGACAAGAATCAAAGGGGAACAACCAGACAAGCCAAGGACAAGTTGGAGAAAACAGATTTCAGACACCAGAATGCAAGCATTGTGGAAGAAGGCACCCTGGAGTGTGTCATAAGCTGAGCATGACATGCTATCAGTGCAACCAGAAGGGAGATTTGGCAAACGAGTGTAAGATGCCGAAGCCAGGAGTTACATGCTACAAGTGTAGAAAGACTGGACACATAGCTAAGGAGTGCAAGTCAACCGGACCAGTCAAAGCTCTGATGAACGTGGCAAGTACCAATGCAAGCGTGCCTGCTGAGGTATTGGCCTTACCTCCACCACCTATAATAACTCCGCAAGCAACAGCAAGGACATTTGATTTAAAAATGAAGGACGCTGTTCAGAAATCTGAGGTGATAGCAGGTTAACTTTTACTAAATAATGTTGAAGCTAAAGTATTGATTGATTCTGGAGTGACGAGATCTTTCATATCAGAAACTTTTGTTGATAAACTTCAATCTAATAAAATGGTTATGAACGAGGAAGTAAATGTGGTAATTGCGAATCAAGAGAAGATTCCTTTGAGTCAACTCTGTCCAAGGTGTGAGATTGATATTTTGGGGTATAAATTTTCAGCCGACTTGATACTCTTCAAGTTGGGAGAGTTTGATATAATTTTAAGCATGGATTGGTTAGGGAAGAATAATGCCCTGATTAATTGTAAGTCCAAGAAGGTGTATTTAAAGACGAAGAGTGGAGAGAAAGTAGTATTTAAGGGACAGAGGAAAGAGCAACTGTTTCTTACAATCGTTCAGGCTAAGAAGTTACTTAGGAAAGGTTGTGAGTCATTCCTAGCTTATGTAGTGGATTCAGAAAGGGACAACCTCAACATAGAAGATATTCCTATAGTCAACGAATTCCCAGATGTATTCCCAGATGAACTACCAGGCTTACCGCCAGATCGACAAATCGAATTCGGGATCAACCTTGCTCCGGGCACAGAAGCAGTTTCGAAGGCCCCATATAGGATGGCACCAGCAGAAATGAAAGAGTTGGCGAGCCAGCTACAAGAATTGTTGGACAAAGGAGTGATACGGCCAAGTACATCACCATGGGGAGCACTGTTCTATTCGTAAAGAAGAAAGATGGAAGTATGCGGTTATGTATAGATTATCGAGAGTTGAATAAGGTGACGATTAAGAACCATTACCCGCTACCAAGAATAAATGACCTATTTGATCCGCTGAAAGGAGAAAAGTGCTTTTCAAAGATTGACTTAAGATCAGGATACCATCAACTAAAGATCAAAGAAGAAGATATTCCAAAAACAACATTCAGGATAAGATACAGACATTATGAATTCTTAGTAATGCCTTTTGGATTGACTAACGCCCCGGAAGAATTTATGGATCCGATGAATCGGGTATTTAAAAAGTATTTGGACAAGTTCGTAGTGGTGTTCATTGATGACATCCTTATTTATTCAAAGTCAGAAGAAGAACATAAGCAGCATCTATGGATAACATTGGAGATACCCCGACAAGAGAAGTTGTATGCCAAGTTTTCTAAATGTGAGTTTTGATTAAAGGAAGTTCAATTTTTGGGACACATCATTGGAGATGAAGGAGTTAAAGTAGATTCGACAAAGATTGAGGCGATTATGAGTTGGAAGAGGCCAAAGACACCTACGGAAGTGTGATGTTTTCTAGGATTGGCAGGATATTATAGAAGATTTGTCAAGGATTTTTTGAAAATTGCCACTCCATTGACTAAGTTAACCAGGAAGAATCGGAAGTTCGAATGGAATGCAGAATGTGAGGATAGCTTTCAAGAATTGAAGCAGAGGTTGGTAACAGCTCCGGTGTTAGTACTACTAGACGACCAAGGAAACTTTGTGATTTTAGTGGTGCTTCACATAAAGGATTAGGTTGTGTGCTAATGCAACACAATAAGGTGATCGCGTATGCTTCAAGATAGTTAAAACCGCATGAATTGAAGTACCCTACGCATGACTTGGAACTAGCAGCCATAGTATTCGCACTTAAGATTTGGAGACATTACCTCTACGGAGAAACGTGTGAGATCTACACGGATCACAAGAGTTTAAAGTATATTTTCACTCAGAAGGAGCTCAATATGAGGAAAAGGAGATGGTTGGAATTGATTAAGGACTATGATTGCTTGATAAATTATCATCCGAGAAAGGCAAACGTTGTAGCCGATGCTTTGAGTAGGAAGGAAATATTGAATATGATAGCAACACCAAAAGAATTGTCTGAAGATATTAAGAGATTTGAATTGGAACTTTGTGATTGTGGAATAGTTAAAGAGGTTTGTCGTATAATGACTTTTCAACCAACATTATTGCAAAAGATAAGGAAATGTCAGGAAGAAGTAATGAAGGAAGAGAAAAATCAGCTAACTGGAGAAGAGATTGGTACTCAAAAGGATGAACAAGGTATACTAAGGTTTTCCTCAAGAATTTGGATTCCTCATGTACCTGAATTGAAGAATGAGATTTTTCCAGAAGCCCACAATTCAAGATTTTCAATCCATCTGGGAAGCACCAAAATGTATCGAGACTTGAAGCAGAACTTTTGGTGGCCAAATATGAAGCGAGAAGTGGCGGAATGGGTTGCGAAGTGTTATACTTGTCAGAAAGTGAAGGCAGAACATCAAAGACCAAGCGGATTAATTCAGCCCCTAAAGATTCCAGAATAGAAATGGGAAAATATTTCTATGGACTTTATAGTGGGACTACCGCGAACGAAATCCGGACATGACGCTATATGGGTTATAATTGATCGCCTTACGAAGTCGGCGCATTTTCTTCCAATTAATGAGAAGTCGTCATTGGACAGATTGGTTCATCTGTATGTGCGTGAAATCGTACTAAGACATGGAGTACCTGTATCGATAGTTTCAGATAGAGATCCATGATTTAACTCGAGATTCTGGAAGCAATTTCAAGAGAGTCTAGGTATGAAGTTGAACATGAGTACGAAGTATCACCCGCAGACTGATGGTCAGAGCGAAAGGATAATTCAAATAATCGAAGACATGTTGCGCAGTTGTGCAATCGATTTTATAGGAAGTTGGGACGACCACTTGCCATTAGTAGAATTCTCCTATAACAACAACTATCACTCCAGTATTGGCATGACACCATACGAAGCTTTATACGGACAGAAATGTAGATCATCGACAAGTTGGGATGAAGTAGGAGAAGGAAAGATTCTAGCTCAGAATTGGTACAATAGTTTCATGAGACAGTCAAATTAATTCAGAAAAGGCTGCTTGTTGCTCATGATTGATAGAGAAAGTATGCGGATCCAGCGCGTAAGGATGTTAGATTCCAAGTAGGCGAAGCCGTTTTGCTGAAGGTGTCACCAAGGAAAGGGTTGTCTATATTTGGAAAGAAAGGGAAGTTAACACCTAGATATATAGGTCCTTTTGAAATTTTGAGTCAAGTGGGGAAGGTGGCTTACGAGTTAGCCTTACCACCTTAGTATCAACATGTGCATAATGTGTTCCATGTGTCATTGCTTAAGAAGTACAATCCTGATGCCAACCATGTGATAGAATATGAACCTGTAGAAATTCAGGCAGACCTGTCATTTGTGGAGCAACCTGTCAAATTATTCGACTGGCAAGTAAAGAGTCTTAGGAATAAGTCGGTAAAGTTAGTGAAAGTACTTTGAAGGAACCCCAAGGTCGAAGAATCAACCTGGGAGTTAGAGTCTGATATGCGTTCTCGGTATCCTCATATGTTCTCTTAGATTCTGGGGACAGAATCCTTTAAGGGGGAGAGGATGTTACGACCGACATTTTATGTAATATTATTTGTGAACTTTGTATAATATTAGAGCCGATTATAAATATACTTAATGATTGTACGTTTGTGTGAATGGAATTTGCTGCGTTATAAGTTGCTTTATGTAGATTATAAATTTTTCAAAGCAAGAGTTTTATTATTTGCCTTTATTTTTGATTTATAAGGAATATTCTATACCTTGGAAAATTTTCTTTTAAAAATAATTTCATTCACAAATTTCAAAAGTGATCTCATAAAATTTTAAAAAATCCAAGTTATTTTATGGTACAACTTTTATAATTTTTGGAATATTAATTTTATTTATAAAAATTATTCTTTACAACTAATTGTTTATTTAATTTTCATTTTACTCTTTTGCCCATGCATGAAAATCACTTCTAATTCAACTCAAGGGCACTAGAGTCAATAAACACCCCACTAACCACTCCTACCAAGGCCATTTTACTAGAATACCCTTGCATGCAAGTTTGTTTTCAAGAAGAGAAGGGAGGGAAGGGTAAAAACACACTCCACTCATAAGTTGTATATGAGTAATTTCATGATCATACTCAAACACACACTCAACCAAACTCACTCTACTCCAACTCACTTCTCTCTTTTTCTTTTCCTCCCACCTCTCTTCCTTGCTCTCGGCCGAAACCCCCATCGCCACTCCCTTCCATTTTTCCATCCCATTTCTCATCTTCCCTAGTGTAATTCCCCTACCTACATTTATTTTATATACTTCCCAAGAATTTTGTGATTAGGAAATGAAGTTTCATGGTTGCATGTGTAGCTTTTGTGTGATCTCCAAAGAGAAACTCTTGATTCTTGTGAATTTAAGAGCTCTCTATGAGATACATTTTATATATGTTTTAACCAAGTGTTTTATGGAGAAACCATGCCTTAAAAACCTTTGCATGCTACTTAAATTTCACTATATAATCATGTTTAGCCATGCATGTTAGTTTTAAGATGTTAATATGATGGTCAACCATGTTGTGTATGCTACTCTTCTCGAAATCATGTTTTCATGTTTAAAAGTCAATAAATTTGAATTATTTGTACTTGAAATAGATTGTTTCCATGATATATTGCTTAATAATAGTTAAGAGAAGATATATTTCATGATTATTATGGTTGGGTAATAGGTTCAAGTAGAATTTACAAGAATTTAAACTCCATGTTTAGCCGAAACCTTGTTAAGTGTTTTCCATGGGTTGCATGTTGTATTTTTATTTGCATGTAGGTGTTCTAGGGCATGGATGATCTCCACTCTTGTTGAGGAACTATTTTAGGATGATGATGCACTAGGTTTTCTTTGGTAAAGGTTGGATGCTTGGTTAATAAGTGGGAGATTAGGTGGAAAGGGTTTGGTTACTGTTTGCATTTTTTTTCCAGAATTTTTGCACTAGTTTGTGGGGCAGTTTTGATTGGGCATTTGTTGTGCACTTTGAGGCCCAAGCCACCAGAAGCTAGTCCTAGGAATATACAATAGGTTTTAGGTGTTTGTTGGAGGTTTTTAAGACGTTTGGTTAGGTGCACGAGTGGAAACACAAAAACGTTTGGTTAGGTGCACGAGTGGAAACACAAAATTTGTCCAGCAGGGGATAGTTTTGTTGCAATTTAGAAATGGGAAGTTTTGATTATGTCATAGGTAGGACCTCATTAGGCCCTGTTGAGCCTTAGTTAGAGGGAGTGTCAGAGGAGTTTTTCCAGCCATAGTTCATAGGATTTGAGTTAGAATAATGTGTCAGAAGTTAGTTCAAGTCAGGACCTTTTCTGCCCAGAAAAACAGGGGAACCATGGACTTTAAGCTTAGGCCTAGGGAGGCCCAAGCTAGGCCCTTGAGCCACATCAAGTTTGGGAGTTGCCTTATGACCAGAAGAGTCTAGTGTAGTAGTTTTGGAGGTAAACCTAAAGTGTAAGAAGGTCTAATGCACCCAAGAAACTATAGATGTCATTCCGAAATTTACCATAATAAGCACCTTCACATACCACATAGTTTTAGAGCACTTATGAGTGAGGCCTAGGTTGACCACTATAGTTTCAAGATAGCATAAAGCCAGTAGAGTAAAAGTCCCAAGTTAGAGTCAATAGGAATTGGATGGTTTAGTAAAGGCACATCGAGTTAGGAGGCCAAAATTTGGAGATTTTGTCTAGTTTAGCGATCAAGTGACTTAAGTTGTGGAGCGAGATCATCTAAGCCTAGTGTTGCAGTATGGTGTGTGTAGTATTATTTGGTACTTAAATATGGTATGTGAGCATATGTGACTATGTGTACTATTATGTTTATAAGGTGATTATAAATTGCGTGTATATAGGCCTAAGTGCCATTGTGTTAAATTTCGGTTTGTAAATAGGTTGAGTTGGTGAGAATATATTATAATGAGGTTATTATTAATTGTGTAGGATCTCGAGACGAGGTTAAACTTTCCATAATGGTCGAGTAAAGCTTCCAGTTGCTCCTACCTGCCAGTCCAGTCCAGCCTTTCTCAAGGCAAATGATTAAACCTGCTTTTAGTTTACACTGCAAATGTGTGATAACTAGTTCTTATATATGATACGAGTATTCTGATTTATCTTGTTATACATGTACCAAGTGGTTCTCAAACCTACCTTCGTATTATATAGAAATGCCATGAACCCTCAAGTGTCTATTGCAAGTAATTTAGCCTCATTTGAAGATTGTTATGAAAATAGATTAATGTCATATTATGTTAGCATACCAAAGTAATTGTGATGTTAAACCATGTGTAAGTTATACTCAGTAACCTCAGCTTGAAGCCTAAAAGCCAGTCATTCCTTAAAAATTGTTAATGATTGTTGATAACCCTATCCTTACCCTAAAGCTTGATACCCTGTTATACCTTGAGTTGATGATCACTTCCCTTGGATTTTAACACCTATATCATGCCTGGAACCAGTAATACTTATCTTCTTGATATTTTAATACCTATACCTTATCTGAAACTATTGCATTAAGCCTAGTCTGGCATTACTCTTTCATATTATCCAATAACCTTACTAAATCTCCTTGTCAAAATCCTTGTAAATAGAAACCGTTCAATTACCCTCATAGAGTAAAGTCTAGTGGATCATGACCATGAGATTTAGTGGACATATTTCCAGTGTTTCAAAGTTGATCTATAATCTCTTGATAAAGATGTTTACTGTTTATGAAATTAATTGTCAATCGGCATCAGTTTTTGAAATGATTAAAAACTTGGATTTTTAGTCCCAAAGGGGGATAAATGTTTTTTTTAAATAGTGGATCTGGACTGAGACGCGAGTCCTTTCCACACTTAAATTGTAGGCTTAAAAGTTGCCTAGGGATCCTATTAATGTTTTAGAACCCAGCGAGGTTCGGGATTACTTCACGGATGATCACTGGCTGTAATCCGTAGCATCATAAAATGGTTTTTGATTAAGAAATGATCTTGGAAATGTTTTGATTCAAATAAATGATGCCATCACCCAAAAGTTCATCTCTTATTATTATTAGCTCTATCTTCACATTATCATTCTCATATAACACGATTTATGTTTTGTACCGTATTGTTTAGCACTTGTTGAGCATTTGGCTCACTACTTGCTTTCACCCTGATATTATAGCTAGCAGCTATGGTTAGATTCAAGCAGACATCACGTAAGACTTGTGATGCCGATGTGTATGTTCGAGCTCAGGTAGAATAAGAGATAGTTTTGTGTGAGGACTCGATATTAAACCAGTTGTAATAGTTAATAGTGTTGGACTGTTCCAAACCCTAAACTGTAAGATGTTGGTTTCAGTTGTATTTACTTTCTTTTAACTATTGTAATAGTTTTTATATTATGTATTGTTAAGTTTGGGGTGTGACAATTTGTACCTTATCAGTGGAAGTCACATCCTCTGCATGAGTTTCCATTAGTGTATAACATTCATCATCATTGTCAGGTCCTAATGTGTCCATCCAGTCCATGTTTGATCTTGAGGTTAAGAGTGCCTTTCCAGTTGACTTAGAACACTCAGTAGCAAGATGTCCCCTTTCATTGCAGTTGTAACAAGTCACATTAGCCTTGTTAAACTTTCTTCCCTTTGAATACTAACCTTCATTCTTTTTGAATTTCCCTTTGTCATCACCAGAGTACTTCTTATCAAAACTACCTTTTCACCAACATTGTAGCCATTTGAACAACTTGAGGATATCAAATTCAATTTCAAAATTATCATCAGTATCTGTGTCAGGATCTGATGATTCATCAATATCTGACATCTCAACCATACTCATTCATCTTGAATTTTCACTAGCCCTTTCCTTGTGCTTGTGAGTTTCAGCATTGAGTGCTACAACCTTCATTTTTTGACATTTCTTGTTCTCCCGTTTCTAAATCACCAAGTTATGGGATTTTAGCATCCCATAGACTTCACCCAGTGACAGTTGATCAAGATCATACTGATGCCTGATAATGGATGCCTATGTATCCCATTCTTCAGGAAGATCCCTAAGAAACTTGGTGCTAGAATCTTCCACGCCATATTACTTTCCAACTAATGACAGATCATTCAACAATCTCAGAAATCTATCATAAGTGTCAGTAATAGTTTCATCAGTCTTAACATAAGACTGTTCATACTCTTGAACAGGATTAGCCCTTCTATTCTTCTTGATTTCCAATGTTCCTTGACATTGAGTTTCCAAAGTACCCATATAGCTTTAGCAGTCTTGCAAGCAATCACCCTGTTTAACATCACATTGTCCACACTCTTTTGAAGAGTATTTATGACCTTAGCATCCTTAACCATTGCAGCCTTCTCAGGATCTTACCATTTAGATTTTTCTTTCCTGACATAATGCTCAGGAACTGTTGCGGTCATTTGCACAATATTTTAAGGATAAGGAGGTCCATGATCGAATATATCAACATAAGCATCATTAATGGCTTCAAGAAACATAAGCATCTTTACTCTCCATGTCGAGTAGTCAGCCTTTTTCAAAATTGAGATCTTCATGCTTTCATACTTACTTCCTGACATCATGATCTTTTCTAAGTAATAATCAATTAGACTGCTTTAATACCACTTGTTTCCCAGTAATTGATAATTGTTTAAGGGGGTTAGATACAATTATCAAACAAATCGATATCAAGAAAGTAAATTAAGAATAATAAAATCAAATATTAATTTATTAATTCTTTATAAACTGTTACAAAACTCTCTCAAGAAAAATAATGTTCTTGAGAGCTGTTAGGTAATCATAATACTCGAGTAATGTACACCCATAAAGATAACCTATTCTATGTTTATATATTACACAGCGACTCAATCAAACTCTATCAATTACAAGATAAGTTACAGTATTATTTATCTAATTTCTATACATTTCTAAATCAATAGCTTTGATCCTATAAATCAAGAACCGATTATAAACCATTCCACAAATGCTAGGACTGTGTAAATCAACATATCCTGATTTACTCTGCAATATTGACACCAAGTCACATCCCGACATCTTGAAAAATCATGATGCAGCTCCTGACTGCATGCAGATTCTGACTGGTTGACCTGATTTCCCAGCAAATCTTGATTCTGACTTAGTCAGTTTTCCCAACAAGTTCTACTTCACTTCTTCAGAAGCATCAGTGCAACTCTCATTGACAAGATGCCACAGAACTCTTCAAGAACCACTTATCTAAGGAACGGAATTCTTTACCATCATATTATATGTGTTCTCTCCAAAGGTTGGTAGCTGGAAAGGCCTGAACGTTACATTGCAGAATATTGGGTATCTTGTTACTTTTAACATCAACATAAACTATAGTCACCTGCTCATGAAAAGGATACTTAAACACATTATTTCTCATGAATTCCATCCAGAGTATCCAAGATTTATGCAGATAGTCCTCTCAAAGAAACTGACGCCATAACAACTTGCTGAATTTGGTGAAGAAAACATGGTTGACTCTTGAGAGATCATAACCAGAACTGTTACTCAGTTGCTGAATCAAAAAGAAAATAAGAACAATAATGGAGGTAAACGTCATCCTCGGTTAAATAAATTTATTCAGGAATAGTTTTCCATCATTGATCAACTGGTTCAAGAAGAAGCTGATGTTATTCAAGAACAAGAAGCGACAGATCAAGAAGTTAAGGCAGCTGTGGCTGAAGCTGAGCATTTCCAGAAACAAGAGAAAGATCCATCTCATGAGACAATCATAAATCAAGAGCAAGAAAATATGGAGGAGCTAAGTGAAGGTGAAGGAGAGCATATTGTCCCAGAAGAAGAAGTGGTTCCGGAGGATCAACCTTAGGGAGAATATGAGCCTATTTAGGAAAATCAACATGTCTACAAGCCATCTTTCTCTTCAGATAATGAACCAACCTCTACTAATGATACTTTTGCTAATTTACTTTCATTTCAAGAATTAGATACACACACTTCATTATTCACACAACTCCTCACTGAGGACTTTGGGCAAGATACTGGATTTGAAAACCCCTTAGTCAGGACTCATCTTTAGAAACACTTTCAGAATCTCTAAATCTTCCTAACCAAACCCTGGATCTAATGGAACTAATGGCTAGAAAGGGTATTGAGGGAAAAACTGCATTCAATGCAGCAAATAAGGATGATATAATAGGAGAACCTATAGCTCTGTACAGGTTTAAAATGCACATAAATCATTAGATGAATCAATTAAAATTCCCCAGTCATCCATGGCATCTGAATGCATGTCACCACTTCAAGACATAACTTTTATTGCACAAAGTGAGGTTGCACACACTCAGGAAACATTGACAGAGACATCTATTAGTGTCATTCCTTCAGTCGAACACATTCCTTTAGGTGTTAGGAGAGGGTGTTATTATTATTACCACCGAGAGTACAACACATACCTCCCCATGACAAAGGTGCAAGTTTCCAACCCATTGGTGATGAATCGGGTTCATCTGATGAGCCTGCGGGGATGGTGTCTTCCCCAAATATAGGGAGAACTGACGTACAGATTCCAAATGTAACGACCTCATTTACTTCTACAAGGATTCAACCCTGACTGAATAATCTACGGATAATAGGAAACTTGTCTTAGACAAGAATGGGGATTCGAAAAACCCCATTTCACCATTGGTGACCTTCTTAAGAATGGCTCTATTGATTTCTTCAGTAAGTACATCTGATAAATGTCGCTCTAAGCGGAGTGAAACATAAACTGGGAGGTTGAGTGATACCCTTAACCCTGAGCCGAGTGAACGAGTGCGGAGAGAAACACTTCGAGAGAAGCCTAGTGAGACACCAACCATCCAAACAATAACATAATTTGATATGTCACGATATATTCTCAAATCAGATCTGGATGCCATATTGCTTGAACGTGATACCAAATTCTTGAAAATGATTGAACAAATAGATGCTGATAATCGAAGCAATATTCAACGAATTCATCTAGAACATGAACAAGACATAGCTTATATCAAACATCGGCAAAAATAAGGGATGGATTCCAAGGATGCACTCATTGAAAAAATTAACAAGAAGTTAAATATAGTTAT
Organism: Apium graveolens; assembly: GCF_009905375.1. Taxonomy (NCBI): domain Eukaryota; kingdom Viridiplantae; phylum Streptophyta; class Magnoliopsida; order Apiales; family Apiaceae; genus Apium; species Apium graveolens. The sequence goes on from NC_133655.1 coordinate 41,309,866, forward strand.
GCAAGAGATACATGCAAATTAGGGAATTACAAAAAATGTAGATGAAGTCTATGGCAAGAGACAGAATCTAGTCAAACAGGAACTTAAATCTCAATCAACTCAAGCTCCGATTCGGAATGATAACCTAACTGAGGGGAGAAAAATGGGGGAGCTACTAAAGAAAAAATTGAAGTATAGAAGGATCAGTCCTTGGAAAAAAACCATGGTTGAACCTGTGAAACAATTTGTTACATTTGTTGCTCCTATTGTTCAACTAGTAGTCAAGAAAGAAGCTGAAAAAGAAGATGTGGTGGCATTAAAGGAAACCGAGGTTGCAAGTATGCCATATACTCAGACCACTGATCCGATCAGTGATCTATTTTATGCACCTCCTTTGAAGGAAGAAAGAAAATAAAGGAAGGGAGGAAGCAGCTGAGGACTGGGTAAAAAAAGAAACTGCAGAAGAATTCTGAAAGAGTCTAGAACTGAGAAAGGGAAAGCACCTTAAGGGGAGAAACTTGTGTCAAAGGAAGACCGTATTAGTGAAATAATCAACCGGTAGACACAACTTCTATTATATGTCTTTCCCTCTAATATGGCATGTCAAGGTCAAGATAAAGAAGAAATAGAAGAAGGTCGGATAGATGAGAGAAATGCTTCAGCTGAATTTGAACCCACGTTTTAGTTTAATGAGGACAAAATTAGGGTCATTGAAGATAAAGAATTTAAAAATGAAGACGTCTTCTCGGATGACTACTTACTTTGGGGCACGAAAATCATCAACAGTACTTATGCTTAAGCTTAAGATGCAATTGCAAAGACAAAGGCAAGAATTCAAAGAACATTAGTGATTAAATCTGTAAGTGAAGCAAGGGAGAAAACTCTGAGGGATGTTAGCCTCAAAATAGTGCAGTTCCAGCATCTAACATTTCTGTAAAGCCATCTGAGAAGTGGAAAAGCAGAGATAACTTTTGATGGAGTTAAAAGAACTGGCACATATATTTCTGCTCCTGAACTACTCCATACGTACCAGGTTGAACAATAAGATATGGCTAGATGAAGAGAAATACATGAGAAAGGTCACCAGGGATTATTACAAGACAGTGTATGTAGGCGATGAAGTTGAAATTAAATTAATGATAGATAATGAACCTCTTATTTTCAAGGATGATGAGGGTCACATGGCCTTCAATATAAATGACAGCAAGATAAGGATCTCAGACTTCAAGTTAACCAGCTCATGGGAAATCAATCAAGTTTTGATCAAGGTCATAATGTCAGTGTGTAAAGAAGACAAAAATGCATTGAAGCCAATATTGATAGTCTACAAAGAATTGTTGGAAGAATATAGGATCTACAACACACATAGAGTGCAAGATCATCCTCAAAGAGTTATAGTCTATATGCTCTCAAAGAAATCTTCATTATTGCTTGATCAACTACACAAAGTTCATAACCATCAATGGTTGGGCATGTTGTTACAAAAACTAGAGATTCCACCTCCTAATATTCCACTGGAGACTCTTTCTCAAGAAAAAGTCAGAAGAAGACTGGGGAAGCTTAGAGAGCTAAGTAATGAAAACAAGTCTGAAGCTGGTTCTCATCAACAACCTGCATAAGCCTCTGATTCAAAGAAGAGAGCTTCGAAAAAAAAGATTGTTCAGACTGAATCCCCTCAAGAAGGTGAAGGAAGCCAAGGCAAGAAGCCAAAGAAGTCAAGAACTAAAAAGACAATATTTATTTCTTCAGTATAGAGGAACACTTCTTATTCTTGTACTTGTACTTTAAGAAATATGAAATTGTATATGTTATCCAGGATTCATTTAATATTATTTCCTTCTTTTAGTAATTATTTTTTCTTTATTATCAGTTGAGATATCCTTTAGGGATTTACTTTTCAAACTCCAACAATCAAATAAGGGAAGATTGTAAAGCATAATGTAACGTAATATGTAACCGAGGATATAACTCAACATGAAAAAAAATAGCTAACTAATATTAACTATGAAACACGGGGAACCAGAAGAAAGAAGACTGGATAAATACAGAGACTCAAAGCATGGAATTAAAGCTCCAAGTCCGTAACCAAGTCATGGAAAGAAGTTCAATTCAATGATCATGCCTTAATGAAAAATAAAATGTTAAAGGACTTTCACCTCTAAAGAAGTTAAATGGTTCTGATATTAAAGATCAGGGATTCCAGTAAAGTGAAGCATTGAAGCAGTCAAAAGATGTTCAGGCAACTGAACAATTGATTGAATCAAGATATTTAAGTTCTATGTTAGTTATCTGTGAACCAGACCAGTGCACTAGGCGTCAATATGTTGTGAATGGACGCCTAATGCATTTTCATTGTTCAGAAACTGAGCAATTGATTGAATCAAGATATTTTCTTTTGAAAATCAGTTGTCAAGAATCATTGATGAAAAACAAGGGAAGAAAATATTGCTAGGTCAAGGAAAGGTTGATGTCGACTTCTGGAAAGGTTTATGTCGATATCTGAAAATCAAAAGCAGCCAAGGAGCCAGACTCATGTCGATGACTGACACAAGGCTTGGCTCATGTCGACATCCAGAAACCAGATCTGGTTTCTGTCGATGTCTAAGCTCAAGGCCAAGTCCTTGTCAACATCTGACCATGGCTATGCAATTGGTAACCTTGATAGAAAAGGCCCCTGTTGGCATAGAACTAAATCATGCCTAGGTTCCTGTTGATTTCTGAAATTCACAAACAAAGTTCATGTCGATATGTGCTCTTGTCGACATCTGGAACTTGGCATCTCAAGATGCTTGAATTTGAGAAGCAATTTGTAATATGTGGATGAGAATATGCCACTTGTCAAAGAAAACTGAAATTTTATACTTAACTGGTCATTGAATTGAATTATTCATTCATCTCCTTCAACAGCCAACTGCAAAATACGAAGACCAATTATTAAGCTTGTATTTTGTACTGTTATGTTGTCAAAATTGTCGTAGCTAATTGTAATTGATTAGAGTGTAGCAAACTCGAGGTTTATATTAATAAAATAACATATTCCTTGAATTTGTTTGTGATTATTTTGATTCCAAACTTTTAACAACGAACTTGAAATGAATCAAAAGTATTTGTAGGTATTGTATTCAACCCCCACTTGTACGATATTTTGGGACTAACAATGATACTATTGTTAATAATAATAAGAAAAAGAGTTTAAATGGGATGATGATGATGATAATAATTCAAATAGAGTGTGATAATGGATATGAAATATATTTATTAAAAGAATATTTGGATAGAGAGTGATAATGAAATTTACAATGTCACAATGATTAGTGCGAGGAGATACATGTGATGTTATTTATTAAAAGTTGAGGAATATTAAAAATCTGTGGAAGCGCGGATTATATTAAATATCAAATTTAAGCTATAATAACTTATTATCAAAGAGATTATTTTGTAAATACTTTTATCAAGGGAGTTCTATTTTTATTTTGGCAATAATATTTTATTCTATTTGGTGGCGAATAGAGTTTTAATTTTTTTTCAAAATTATTTTTGGATTCGATTTGGGAGTAGAAGACTGTTTAAATATTTTAGAGCATAACTTTGGAAATCAACGCAAGTTATTGCTTTTCCTACGTTTATTAAAAAAATGTTTGATAAGAATATTGTCATTAATTTCAGACTATTTTCTTATTACTGAAAATTATTTATTAGGGATTTCTTTCCTAAAATGAGTATAAGTGATTATTATATATTTAGAATACCCTTGGTTATCCGAAATAACCCATTCAATTGTATATGCTTTGTCCCGTTGTTTAAGAAGACTTTTGAACTTTATTCGGTCGGGTTTAACTCATTGTTCGGGTCAACCACATTCAATTCTCTTCGGATATTCCAATTTTTCAAGATTATCTACTTTTGTTAGACCAGATATCTGATCCATTGCTTGGGTCAGTTAAATAAGTATTCAAATAATATTCGGTTAGGGAATTTGTCGTGAATAAATCTTGTTCTCATCACAAGTATAACCTACTAGTGGTTTATATTGTCCTGATTCTTTCGATTAATTTCATTGTTCCGAATAACCACTTATTTTCTTTTGAACTCAAACATTCTCATTGTTTAAGGTGATTAAATTTATTGGCAATAGGGTGGTGTATTATTCAAGCCATCCGATTTTGTATTTTTATTGGCTTCAGATTTGTCCATTTTTCGGGCTAATATAGTTTACTTGACAAGTGCTGACTATGTGTCGGGTTTGACGAGTAAACTTTCCGATATATGTATTTTTTGATTTTGTCTTTCAATATATTAATCAGGGATTTTTATTCTGAACTAGTCAACGATGTTGACCAGATATGGTTATTTTACCCGATTGACTGGGTATTAATATTGTAACGCCCGAAAAATTTCAAAGATAATGTTGTTATCATATCCTATATCGCTAGATAAGGGATCGTTAATTTACAGCTATTTGGATCGACTAATAAATAATGTTACTTTCGATCCTATTTATCGAGAATTTATTTGGTTTAGCTTTATTATTGTTATTCAAGAAAACTTGACTAGCTGTTTAACTCATATAGCTAATTATATATTTGACTCGTGCTATTTAGTAAATTGAATTAGTTGCTCATTATTCAAATTTTAGCTTTTGAAAATTTAAGTGTGTGTAAATATATTTTATTGGTTTCCTTGAGTAGTAAATGATTTTTTTAAATAATAGTAAATTACTCTTCTATTTATTTCAAGAAAAGAATAAAAGAGGAATTATTTGGTATCTTTATCTAAGCAACTTTTGCCATTATTCTAATTTATCCTAATTTTAATTTAATTACTTTTTTCGAATTATTCCAATTATATATATATATATAATAAAATTTTAATTTTCGAGAATTAGAGAGAAATTATTTCATAAAAATAATTCTTAAATATTTTAGAATTCTAGAAAATTTTCTTAGAAAAAAGAATATTTGATACTCTTTAAATTTGCATATATTTTTGGTACTACTCTATTACATGAGTAAGTGGGAATTGGTAGTATTTAAAAATATTAATTAAATGAAAATTCTAGAATCTAGTGGAAGCTCTAGAATTTACTAATCACTATAGTTAACTAAACTAATCCAAGGTTAACCTTAGTTAATTTGTGCCTATAAATAAGGGTTCAACCTCACCCATTTCACTTCTTCATCACTAAATTCCTAAAAAATTAGTACTAATATAATAATTAGATAGAGTGTAGTTTGGGTAAAAAGAGGAGTAATTGAGGGGATCATTAGCTTTGATTTGGTGGCGTAAAAATATCTTATAAGTTGTGATCATCTATCATTTCTTAAAGGTAATGATACTCTTCTTGATTCTATTTTGTTTGTTTCTTTTTATTTAGTTAAATTGTGGTAATGATCTTGTAATTTAATTACTTGATTGTTTCAGTTGTGATTTTACTTTTAATCAATATTATGTATAGGTAAGGCTACTACAAGAAAGAGGAATTTATGAGTATGAGAATATCCTAATTATTTTTGGATTTATAAATTTATTGACTTAGGTAATTCTAATTAAAATTAGGGGAAAACAAATTTTTGAGTGGAGTAATGTTTGGGCTTGGGAGATTGGCCCAACATTTGGAACCCAACCCAAAATCCATGAATACATGTAGGTATATATATATTTGATTAACTAGGAAATAAAATAGAAGTAGAATTGATTTGTTGATATTTGACTGAATTGAATAAGTTAGAGATAGGGTACGGATAATTATTGAATTGTTTGGGATTGTGTTTCTGTTTGTGGAGGAGGGAGGCGGAACCACCACTATGATGGTGGTGGTGGTGATCGGCAAAAGCCGAGAGGAGGAAAGAAGAGAAAGAGAAAGAAGTCGAGAGAGAGGGGGGGAAAGAGAGGCCGATGGAGAGAGGGAGAGAAAGGTAGGCCGAGAGAGAAGGAGGGGGAGAGAAGCCGAAAGAGAGAGGGAAAGAAAGAGAGGAGAGGGAGAGTTGTCGGAAGTTGACCGGAAAATGGGTGTGAATAAGGATTTGGAAAATCGGACTTCGGGAAGTGCGAGATCAGACAATGGGTAGTAAGAATCGTTAATCGGAATCATTTTGGGAGGTGGTCGGAATTTGGCCGGACCACCATCGGCCGGTGGTCGTTGCCGACAACCACCATGGATGCTGGTGGCGAGGGGAGAGTGAGGAAGAAGGAGAAAGAGGATAGGGGTAAAACAGTCTTTGCTTAAATAATTATTTGAGATAATAATAAATGAATAAAAGAACAGAAATAAGGTAAAATAAAATGTTAGATTAAATGATTTGGTAGGTGAATAAAATGGATTGTGTAATTATTAGGGAATAATTAGTGGTGGATTAAAAAGATTTAATAACCCTTGGTTTTATTAGTGGATATTATCCTATTTTAAAAAATACAATTAGTTTTTAGAGTTGTAGTAAATTGGAATAAATAAAGGATTAACCATAATTTCATTTAGGGATAAAATGGAGTAAGAAAGAATTACATGATATTGATTAAAAATTTTCTATACGATTATTTAAAATGGGATCGACGCGCTAATATCGATACTTGAGAGAGTCACTACATAATAATCAAATAGTAGTAATATTGATTCGTGAGAACTCATTAATTAAATAAATCTCATTGGTATCGCTTATTTGACGCGTGAGTAAGTACCGAAGTAGAAATAAATCAGGGAGGTAATAACATCCCTACCCTCTATCGCTAATTTTAATTGTATTTTATGGAACTCAAGTTCCCAATTTATGAGTGATTATTATTTAATAATTGGAGATTTTCTCTCCACCAAAAATCAATAGAATCTGTAATAAATAAATTTGGAAGTGAGTACACCTTTTGAATTATTTGAGTATTTTCAATTTCAAAGTAATTCCTCGAGATAAATAATGTGAGTTATGAATTTCGAGAAAAGATAAAAAAATTTGAATAATTATACTAAAGTGATTTTGGATGTGATTTATTTAGAAAATACTTGAAGTGGAATTTTTTAACCTGTAAAGGTGAATTTTCACTGCTACTATTGGAAACAGGGCAAGTTTTCTCTACACCATCCCTGTAATGACTTATACGTCTTGTTTATTAATATTGAATATTGTGAATTTAAACATTGATGACTATATTTACAAGTATTCATCTTCATCGATAAAATTTTAATTCTAATGACGTATTCCTTGCCTAGATTCCCGACTGTTTCTATCATTCAGAACATTTATTCTTCTTATATATATATATCAGACGAACCTAGAGATTTTATAACCATCTAAATTATTCTTTGAATCAGTATTGATTTCCGGTCAAGTTGATTAATTGAATTCCTTTACACTTGAATCTTCTTTTATCAATTCATTAAACCCTTCCCAAATTTTGGTATTCATTTCCATTATTATTTATTCTCTTTAATCGCATACTACTTTTGGGGATTCATCATTTGAGATTTTTAGTTGACATGGTTATTCTCATTATTCGAGATAACCCTCCTCTTTCCTAAGAAGATGTCAATATATCATTCGTATCGATGTGACGAAGATCCCATCAATGTGAAGACTGGTTTATTGTCAAAGCCAGACTAAGTGATGAAATTCTGAATAGTGTGATGTGAAGATTAAATCGGGATAAGTACTTCTATACTGGTCAACATGGAATTTGATAATCCATGGTATTTATAAGTGATAAGTCCAATGTGGGGACATGTTGATCGACTTGAATATAGCCGAGGGTTAAGACGTTAACCTTTCTTTTATGCTAGCAAGTGTGTGTTGGGCTTTCTTATGATGAGCCATGATCGTGTGAGCGTAAGATTCGTAGGAGGACGGTACACTGTGATAGTTGATCCCATCATTGATGTACCGATGATGGAAATGACCAGTTATTCTTAAATTCAATGGCATTGTGCCAGATAAGAGCTTCATTGATAATATCGTGATGTGTTGATATATCTTCTTTCTTTGAAACATTATTGCTCTTGGCACTTATAATTACCAGCAAATTGTGTTTCTATTGAATCATTTCTACTTGTTGAGCACCTAGTTGTTCACTCTTGTTATACTTGTATTCATCCAAACAGTAAAGAATGAAGAGGGCAGAGCATCTGATTATCCAAGATAGAGGGAAGGGAAGGAACATGCTCGCGATGATAGTCTCTAAAAGTTTTCTATATATTATCTACATTATGTAATACTGTTAAGCTATGAACTAGGCTTGTAGTAGGTTCATGTGGTTCATGTATTAATCAGTTTATGAAGGAGATTTGATCTTGGAACTGTGGAATGGTGTTCACTATAAATGTCTTATTTTGGTTATGTTTGTAATAATACAGGTGTACGGAGCTTGATATCGTGGCGACCCGAATCTACGAAAGGGTGGATTTGGGGGCATCACAATTATGGCTCATGTGTACCCATTTATGTATGCTAGCAAATTAAATGTTAGGCGGGCCTTGTCTTGGGGATCATGTCCAGGTAAGGACTGCAGGGGAACAATACTTTCAACATGGTAGTTAAATGCACCATGGGGTATCGAGGTGGACAACCAGTACTCTTAAACTCTTTTCATGTGTCAGATAAGTGGTAATGACTGATTGTGACTCTAAAATGGATCTGATTTTGTTATCCAGTCGAATATTTTTACTTGAACCATGTGATATATGGATCATTGATTTATCTTGCTTTATCATTCATTTAATTTTCTATCAATATATGATCCATGTGGTTAAGTAGATAACATGCGAAGCATTTGAATGCTAAATCTTGCTATCAATATATCTTTTTAGTAGTTAAAGTTGAGAGTGATGAACTCGCTAAACAGCAGCAGAAGGGGAAGGGAAATTCCAGAGAATGGGTGACGATAGTTACATTCTCCTTGCCATACGTACTCCTTGAAACTGCTTCACTATCGTTTATTTAATATTTATATACAAGTAGAATAAAAGTAATGTTGTGTAACAAGGTTCATAGAGTTATAATTGACGAGGTGTGTATCCATTGATCTATGGTGAAGTAGTAGTATTTATGTATGTACTTCTGTATTTTGCTTAAGTTGTAATAGTAAGGTAGGTCTTTGATGCACTGAATGACGTGACGACCCAGATCCGCGCGTTTGGGGCGTTACAATTTAAAACATTTGACTACACGTTTTTGAAAAAAATAAAATTTCTCGCTTCTTATAAATAAATATGACGGTCAATGGTCGAATATATAAATTTAACCGACATTATCAATCATTTTTATAAATTTGAATGGTTTAGTATCTAGTCAAATTTATAAATATAACGCCAGTTGAACTGATCAAATTTATAAAAAATCTCTAATTACTGTCAAATTTTTAAATTTGGCTGACTACCTCAATCAATTTTATAAATCCGACTAGTTTATGTTATGTTCAATTTTATAGACATGACGCCATTTGAGTTGGTCAAATTTATAAAAATGATTGACTCTGGTCAAATATAACAAGTAAAATGTCATTAAGATTATCCAAAATGTAAATTACATGAAATTTAGGTACCACTGCCAAAGAAATAGAGCCTCTAGACCAGACCAATATATCCACAATATGAGTTGACTTCAGTTGCAAAAAGTAAGCTAGAAATCAATTGTTATATCGCAAATAATCAGCTACTAGATGACACTAGATTTTTAGTTGATATCAAAATTAACCAATTATAGCTAATGGAGTCACTAACGGTCAGCATCTACATCTTCGTCTTCATCGTTGTTGCTTTGGAAATCATTCTGATTCAATGGTGCCTTTTCAATTCTAGTACCTCGTTGCTAAAACATATAATCTTCATAAAGTGTAATTACTTGATACCAACCAACAGAAACTTGTAACAGATTGTAAATAAAATCTATTGTACATTGCAGCATTAAGTCTTGGCAGGATTTTTTCCTCTCTTTTTTAAAGACATAAAAAATAAATATGACCAAATAAATTTGTCCAAAATTAAATATGATGGTTTTTAGTCCAAATTAAGTCTTGTCCAGTTGCAAATAAATTGTTGACTTCAAATTTGACTGTTGTCGGTCAAAATTAAGTTTGACCAGCTCTAAACGAAGATTGACGATAAATGTGATCGTCGACGGTCAAATTTTGCCGCGATCACATTTAGTCAGTTAAATTTAGCCTTATTTTCTTGTAGTTCAATTTTTTTATTTGGGTAGTTGATGCTTATCCAAACACTTTTGGTGAGCATCTTGTGGAGTCTTAGTCGAGTTGAACCTCTTAATCTGGTCATTTTGATGTGTTTTCATGTATGTGTATAAATATTTATCATATATTCACGATTTATATCTGGAACCTCGTCAGCTGCATAAACCATAAAAAATGAAACTCACTGACGGATGAACATCATGGGCAGGCAAACCTCTTGAAACTTCATATGTAGACAATATTATTATATTGGCCTTGCAAAAAATTATGGACCTAGGTTAAACTTGTACGAAAATAGAGCACAACACACTCAATTAATAGAGATCTAAATTATTATTATTAAATTTCTACTATAAAGATTATAATTTCTTAGAAATATAGTTTTCACCGATAAAAATATAAATTATTAATATCAATTTTATTAGAAAATTTAATTAAAATGATTGTAACGTAAAAAAATTCTTGTAAAAAACATTATATAAAATACTTAAATATTAAAAATATATTTTAAAATCTCGTGCATCCCTTAATTTTAAGTTTGTTGGACATAATATATAGACCCAAAATAAAGAAACTTTTTCAACCGTGTCGTACATTAATTGCACATATCTTCTATTATATATAATACAACAACATAGGGTTCAATGAGCAAATTTAATCACAAATACTTTAATTAATATCCATAAAATAATCATTTCAATCATTAATACCCACTCATTAATACACACACACACACATATATATATATATATATTACTCTCTCCATCCCATTTTAGTTGTCACATTTGGATTTGAGTCGGTCAAATTGACTTAAGTTTGACTGAAGTTTATTAAGAATTTATAATTGAACAAAATAAAAAATTATATCACCGGAAAGTAGATATAATCTACTTTAATATATAATTTTAAGTTTTTTAAAATAATATAAGAGTAATGTGTAATCGTTGGTCAAAAATTGGTCAATTTGACTTCTTTAAAAAGAAATGTGGCAACTAAAAATGGGATGGAGGGAGTACTTATTATATCTAACTCATTCCTCCCTCCGTCCTTTTTAATTATTATCATTTCCGGGAGAGTGTCTGAAACGCATCTTAATATGAATATAAATTATAGTTCTATAACTTTTTTAAGAAAATTCTTATTCTGAATAAAAAATAATGTTTAAATTTTATTTTAAAAAAAAACTTTTTTTAAAATGTTATAGAACTATACTTGATATTCATCTTAAAATACGTGTTGGACTCTCTCTAAAAAATGTTAACAATTGGAACGGATGGAGGAGTACTATTTAATCATTAATACTTTCAATAAAATATATAATATAATATTTTAAGCCATTAATGTCTGCTCATTTTGTAACAGCCCCAAATCTGGGGTCAGGAATGGGTGTCACCAACCAACTTTAAATAATATAAATTTGTATATTAAAACAAATATACAGATAACCCCTCAATTCCGAACCATTTACAAGTTATGGTATGAAACAAGAATCTAACCTTCTAAAATTTATAACAAGTAAATAAAATTTTATTACCTCTTTACTAACTTCCTCGTCTTATTCACTCTGACATCTCCAACTTCCTGCAGCTGGGATCTCTCCAATTTTGTTTTCTATTAAGAGCTATTCACTTTTACCCTCATTTGATATTGAAAGAAATAAGAATTCACAAAATAAGAGTGAGCCAAAATGCCCAGCAAGTATCGTAATTGGTTTCCAGGTATTATGATCAAAAGGAACTCCCAGAAATAATCTTTAAATGATTTTATAAACATCTTTATTTATTAAAACAGTTGAGCGAATAAAACATCGACGCTTATTAGCCTTCCATCATAGATAAAAAAAATCAACGAACAGTTTCCAGCTTTATTTCCTCAATCAATTCTTTGTTCGATTTTGTAATTATAAAACTTTCCAAGAAGGAATTTCGTTCATAACGATCAACAATAAATTAGACTGGATACTAGAATCAACATATGCACTATACTCTGTTGATCTGTCAGAATATAACGCGAATCTATGCCATCTGCATAGACCCACCATCACATCGGGTACCCAGGCACTATGGCCTCAATAAACAATTGGTCCAGTCCATCCCTAGCCCTTTTCGTAACCATCCAGTCCGTAAAGTATTTTGATGTTAAATTCTTTTGATTTCAAAACATCATGATTCAGGGTTCACAAATAACTCGGAAAAATAGGTATTTGCTCAAGAGATCAATCAATAATAATAAAGGAACAATAATAAAGGATACTTGCATGATTAAGATTCATTACAGCAAAATGTAAGAATATTTAACTATTCTGAATTTAGAATAGGGAAGAAGTACTTGCCTCAGTTAATCTGCTTTCTAACTTTCAATCATCATTCTAGTTCACCTATATTCTGTATCCACTCGTCTCATTACCACACATATTCAGGCTTTACTTTCACTATCAATATCTGGCTTTGAATGCCTCAAACTATATGTATCTATCATAAAAGATACTATTTCAATTAACCGACAATATATTGTCTAGTGTATACGTTTATCCTTATCATCTACCCATCCGATAATAACAGATAAGGATCATCTTTAATCATATAAAGCTTAATAGACACATGGGCTCACAATTCACATAACATGTAAACACATAAGACACGTATCATATAATTCATATAACACATAATTCAGTTTGTCAAACCATTCGGCTCGATGTGTTTAAAATTAAAATCGAGTCAAAATATAAATTTTTGATAGTTAAGCGACTTCGAAATGTTTAAAAATCAAACGACCTTTCGAAACAAAAGATTTTATGTCTCGAAAGTATTTTTAGTAGAAGCAGAATATTTTTCTGAGTCAAGACGCGTTTGTTTCGTATTAAACGGATGAACAGTCTATTTATTACGAATAAAATAAGAATAATTCCATTAACAATAATATTAATTATATTTTATATACCTTTGTATAATTTTTAAAAGATCAAAATGACTTTTAAATCATTATATGGTTAACTATAAATAATTATATTTTATTTAACTATTTATAGATGAAATTAATTAATTAAATTAATCAATTAATTAAATATATAAATAAATAATTAAAATAAATTATAAATAATTAAATCAAGTTTAGATTTTTACAAATAGTAAAGAAAATAATTTTCTCGGATTAAAAGAATTTAGTTAGTTATTTAGAAATAAACTTAAATTAAATTTTGAATTAAAATCAATTTATTTGAAAAAAAATTGAATTTTAAATAATTTTTAAAAAAGAAAATCTGAAAAACAGATTTTTGGAATTAGTTTTGGGGAGAAACGGATTAAAACCGGTTCGTGTTCGGGTAGCAAAATGGGTCATAAGGAACCCAATGATATCCCCCAAGAATAGCTCACTGGAAAACGAAGAAGACGACCGGAAAAATATCCAGTCGGCGCATGCCCGATTCCGGCGACTTCCAAGAGTTAAAACAGAGTCGATTTCCTGAGGTTTTTAATCCAAACTTGCTCTAAATCCTTACCCAAGCTCAAAAAAAACCTTAACAACAACCGTCGATCGATCAATCATAAAAACTGATCAAAATCGAAGCTTCTTCTAAGCTTTTCCGGCGAAGTTCCGATTTGCACAAAAACCGAACCAAATTTAACATTTCCTTTACCAAACTGAAGCCCTTAACATATATAATCTATTCATATAATTATATTAATCTAACAATCAACATAAAATTCAGAAAACCAAAATCAAAATTAACTAAAACTACTAAACTTCGTTTAACACTTTCAGGAATCGTTTGGAACAAATAAGTATATGAATCAATTGCAAATCAACTCAGGAAGTTATTCCAATCATCAAATTCATTCAATAACCCCAGAATCAAAAACCCCCCAATTCAAAGTATGAATCCTAAATTCGAAAATTAAAAGCCACTAACCTGAGGTACGATTTGATGATATAATTGGATTATGCTCTTCAAGAGCTTCAATTTGACTATATGCTTTGATTCTCAAGAACACATGAAGAACTTAAACCCTAATTTTCAGAGAATAATATGATTTTTAATATATTTTTCTGACTTTTTTTATAATTAAATAGGAATTAAACAATAATTAAATTCTATTTCTACTTACAAAAATAATACTTAAAAAATTATTTAGGGCATAATTATATCATTTATAAAAATAATTAGCCCAAAATTAATAATTAGGAGAAATAATTTTTAATCCAATAAATACAAAAATAATGTCAAGATTTCCTAAAAATTACAAATAATCCAAATATGCAAGAATATTGAATATTTGATATTCCCATAATTTTATATAAACAAAAATACGATTTTTGTGCGCTTTGACGTCCCGGTGGGGGCCCGGAAAAATCACTTTTCACGAAACAAAACATTTTCTAAATTAACCGGATGTTCGGAAAATCAATATGGTATATGCCATAGGATGCAAAATAAGGCCAATTTCTTTATACCAAATATCAGCTATTAAAACAAAACCTGGATAGTATATCTTTTAATATAAATCCACATAACACGTAATAAAATACCCGAAAAGTATCCTGAACCACACAGAACACATATAGCAAATAACAAATAATCTTTTATGATTATCCATAATTTATAATATCATAATTCATATAATTATTCATTTAATATGACATTAAACGGTCGTAATTTCTCGGCCGTTACATCTTTCCCCCTTAAAAGGATTACTTCCTCAGTATCTTGATAATGAACAAATACTGATACTTTCCAAGTATCTCACTTTCAATTTCTCAGGTTGATCTCTCAACTTTTTAAATCCTTCATTAACTTTTAACTCACAGTATCAAATTATTTCTCAACAGCCTCCTTGTTAGTGTAGGTGCCCCAGAGGCAATACATTATTATTTTAGATCTTTATGTCAGTTGATCATTTAATAAATGTATTTATTATGACCTTAATTACTGCGATATTTTGTTAGCATAATAAATGTCCTTAGAATCATGATACACATTGTATAGTTTACGTACATGACTTGAACTTGAGATTATATAATATATCATATTCTTAAAGGTCCCTAGTCGATTATTATTATATAGGACAATAATAATACATAGATTGACTAGTATATTATTTGAAAAGATAACCACATCTCATTGGTTATAAGTATGGGGATACTAAAGTCAATACATAGGTACATGTGAGAGTACATGGTACTGGACAGACCCAAAGTGAGATTCTTCATGTTAAATAAAGTCATAAGAAAGACTCACAGTGATAATGGTGTAATGATCCTTTGACTTGAAATCATTATATTTCTATACGAGGATTAATATACTTTGACTACAATAAAAGTTATTTTGATCGGGTGATGATAAAAGTGGACATCGGGTATATCATGAGTCGTATGAGAAAATGAATGATAGATAAAGGATTTAGCCTTCCTATTATTTAGAGAGATATTATTGGCCTCTTGATTGAGTGAGATTATAAAAAGCATGGTCATGCTCAAATAATGATTTTTCTTGATAGTCTACTCATGGATCAAGTAAACCCGGATTAAATGTTGAAGAGGATGACTAAATACATGCCTCGAGTTTAATCTATAATATGTATGGTTAAAGGGATTATATTACATGAAAAAACATTAATCACGAATGGGTTTATCTAATCACGATTTAATTATTGTTTAATTGGGTAACAATGATGTATTACTAGATACCGTTCATTGTTTATAATTTTATTAGAAAATAAAATTATTGCCAATTAAATAATAGCCTATAGGGTCGCACAAATAGAGCACTTAATGGAATAGTTAATTTAAATTATGGTTTTAAATAATTGATGATTATTTGAATTTTACTATAATTAAGTAAGACTTAATTGAGATAATATAAATTTGAATTAAAGGGAATGTTTTTGCCCATAATAATTAAGTATGACTTAGTTATTAATTAAATAATAGAAATTCATTTTTATTATTTAATCCTATACCTACTAGGGTTGGGCTTTGCTGTTATGGGCCTTTTAATCAACCATTATAAATAGATAATGATAGGTTAAAGAGGTGCACTAGTTTTGGAGAAAAACCCTAGCAGCAAAGAGAGGCAGAGGCAATCCGAATCGTCAAGAAGGAGGCTAGTACATCCATTCCATAGTCAAGTTCGTGAGACATTCTTGGAGGTGCTCGTGTGGATACCATAGAGGTGTTTTTCCAAGAGGTAGACACAAAGCGTGATAGCTAGGATCTCCGTTGAGTTCGTGAAAGTCAAGCTCTTGAAAGGTATAATTCGTTATCTCCATAATCTGCCAACAATTATACATGGATCCTGTTCTTGGGTTTCGAATTTTGTTTTTGTTTTATTTATGATTATCTGCTGCGTTTTATGCCTCGGAACCCAACAATGGTATCAGAGCTATATGTATAAGGGGCAGATTTGGTTACGTGTTTACTGTATTTTTACAAGTATGCATGTGTGATGAGTTTGCCATGATAATAGTAATGTTATATGAGTCTGCCATGATAACAGTTATGTTATATGAATGATATGATGAATCTATTAATAATCTATATGATGATACTAGTATGTTTAAGATCTGCCATAACTCATATGTATGCGATCTCTTATAGTATGTATACTGATACATGTTTTGGTAATTGGGATATGGGTCGTGTGTATACTGATACATGCTTCTGGAATAGTATTCTAATACATGTTTTGCCAGTATTCTGATACTTGATTTTGCAAAAAATTTCACGGTTTAGGTTTTGTTTTAATTTGTGCTTATGACATATGCTTTACTTATTTATTATTCTTGATTGGATCATGATAAGTAATAAATAGTATGTCATCTTTATATGATCTATCATGTTCTTTAATGGTTACTTGAGCATGGTGCATAGCTATTGCCTTAAGACCTTAGTTGTAATGGTTTATTCTTTTGGTTTGTAATAAATACGACTTGCTTGTCGTTTTCTATTTGTAGTTGTTTTATCTCGAATGTAACTCGAGTTCTTTTGTAAGTTCATTAGTATAATTCTTAATGTAACATCCAAGAAGGACAAGGGAATAAGGAGGCATCCTATGGAGGCCAAGGAGACAATGGAAGCAATAGAGAAGACATATGTAATAGTTATTTTTTACACCATAGATTGACCTTGATCTTTTCATTAGCCTAAAAAGTTCACATAGGATTGGGCCATAACTATTGCACGTTTACTTTACGCACTTTTCATATGATGTATAAATAGTATGTGTAGAGTAGAAAATACATGTTTTAATTAGATTAATGATGCATGTATCTATTAGATACATCACCCATGCCATGCCTTTAAACATGATAAAATCTATAACGACTCAAGATTTAAAATTAAAAAATGATCATGAGATTCTCGTGTTTATGAAACACGGAATAAAATACGAATCTTCTTTATTTCCGACATGGGCGATTTTGTCAACAACGGGTTCATTGAACTTGTAAGGCTGTGGGTTTTAAGCGAGACCGATGTGACTCCTCCACTACCTGGAAATCAAACCATTGACGAGTATTGATTTGAAGTATTTTATTCAAGAAAAAATTGGGAATCTCTTTATGATGGGATCATGATCGTTCTAAATTAAAAATCCCTAAGTAAAAATATTAAGTTTTAATCATATGTTTTCCAATGAATGAACACTCATTGAATCCTAGATCGATAAGGGGAAGGGCTGTCAGTGGCAGAGGACTTATCTATTGTGGTGAAATATGATGAATATAAACGGTTATATTAGGACATTGTATCATTGGATCTAACTTAACTGAGTCATCATAATAAAGTGAATATAAACGGTTATATTCAACTATTATGAACATAGAAGCATAGAGTTTGGTTAAAAATCTATTAGATAGATAAGATCAATTGTTGTTCACCAAACTATCCAAGAATTATATATGATATAATTGACAACTGTTGTCTACCTAAATAATCATGTTTTAAGGACTACTAGTGGTTGACTTAGGACATGACGAAATATGGATCTTGGCTCACTAGAAAGATTTGTGGGAAATACTTTCTGAATTAATAGTTAGGGCTATTAATTTGATAAAAAATAGTGGGAGATATATTATGAATATATCATAATCATATCAACATAAAATTTTAACTCAGACAATCTAATGTTTACTTTGCGCTTTTATTATTGTAGATACTGGGTAATGGCAAACAACACAAATACATTATCTGTATGTTAAGTCCTTGAGAAGGACAAGCTGACAGGAGGAAACAACTTCCTAGACTGGAAGAGGAATTTGAGGATTATCCTCAGGAAGGAGCGCAAGCTTCATGTCATTGATATTCCTCCTCCAGGCCCCCTTCCTGAAGGTGCTGTTGCTGATAAATGAGCAACACGCACAAGGGATGAGAATGACGCAAATGATGTAGCATGTCTTATGTTGGCAACTATGAGTGCTGAGCTTCATAGACAGCATGTGCATATGGATGCATATACTATCAATGAGCACTTGCAAAGTATGTTTGCAATCCAAACTCGTCAAGAAAGTTTCAACACGAGTAAGTCACTTTTTAATTGCAAACAAGGGGAAAGTGAACCAATTGGCCCACATGTTTAGAGGATGATTGGTTACATTGAGTACCTTGAAACTTTGGGTTTCCCGATTGGTCCGGAAACTGGTATTGACATAATCATGAATTCTTTGAACAACAAATTCACTCGGTTTATTGTGAACTACAATATTAATGAATTTGACAAAACACCTACTAAATTGTTGTATATGTTGAGAACATATGAGACCAACATGAAGACAGCTGAACCTTCTCCCATACTGATGGTGGGAAATAAAGGTAAGGCCAAAGGGAAGGGCAAGTGGAAGGGTAAGAAGATGATTGGATCTGATTCTACACCCAAGCCAAAGTCAGGTCCCAAACAGGCTTTAAAGCCTAAAGGTGGTGTGGCCAAGGGTGAATGTCACTACTGTAAGAAAGCTGGTCACTGGAAGAGAAACTGTCCAATTTACTTGGAGGATCTGAAGAAAATAAAAGCAGTTCAGATTTCTGAATCAGGTATTTATGTTATAGAAGTCAATTTGTCTATTTCTACATCTTGGGTATTGGATACTGGATGTGCTTCTCACATTTGTATAAATGTGCAGGGCTTATAGAGAAGTAGGACTTTGGCTAAGGGAGAAGTGGACCTAAGAGTAGGCAATGGAGCAAAAGTTGATGCTTTAGTTGTAGGGACTTATTATTTACACTACTAGAAAAAGTAGAATAGACAACGGCTAAAAACCGATGTCTATGAACAAAAAAATCTGATGCTTCGTGGGTGATGTTAAAGACCCCCCATTTAACATCGGTTTTAAACTGATGTTAAAGAAGACGTATAACATCAGTTTTTAAAGATGTTAAATTTCTAATGCATATCTAATATTCTTATATTATTATAATATGATATTTTTATTAATTTTAACATATGTTTAAGCAAAATATTTCCATTTACCCATTAAACTGATGTTACTAATACCAATTACAACGGTTTTCAAGAAAAACCGATGTAAAGATAACTTTTGACATCAGTTGTTTATTCAGAACTGATTTCTATTTGTGACCAACTGATTTCTATAAAGCTTAATAACATCGGTATTCTGTTTTAAAACTTTTTTTGTTGTAGTATTTAACATCGGTTTTATTCGGTATTACTGATGTCAATGTTCAACTAAAACTGATGTATTAAGTTATGACAGACATCATTTTCCATTGTAATGATATATGTACCTATTTTATTGATGCACATTTTAAAAATATAGATGCCAAAAAATTTCTAAACCAATTACAGCATAATACCAGTTATCTATAAATCTAACAACGAATATTCAATCATTTGGTACAACAGATTCATCTAATCCAAACTTCAAGTACTATATATATCCATCCATTTATTCTACTACTGTCTATACAAAGAATATGACTTGGTACCCGCAATACTAACAATGAAAACCAAACAGGATAGTAAGAAAAACTTTCCAGGAGTTGTGAAAATCATTAGTCATCAGGTATTTGAGAGAAGGATCGACAATGTAAGGATGGTCACAGCTCTGAAAAGAAAACAAGTGCAACATAACATCAGAGAGGTTGAGAACATTATATCTGTATTAATATCAAAATCATAAATAAAAGTATAAGATTACATTACGTCTACTGTTGTATAAGAATCAAACTACTCTAAGTTCAATTGCCCCTTCACTATAATCATGTCACACTACTTACATATTGTAATTAGCTTAGCTGCTCTTAACTATTTTAACAAATAACTTTTCTACCAATTCACTTTGGGAAAACACTTCATATACAAAATAAAAGGAAATCTACGAGACTGTTTAATATATCAGTAACTATAAAACTATAATTACAAATGAGGGAATATATAATATAATAACAAGACCGATAAAGGTACATTAGCTGGTGACAAACATGCTTCCGCAACATTAATCGATCAATTTAGGTTAACTGACACTCTAAATGCAATTAGTGATATTGCTAGCATCAAACTGTTTGGAGTTTACCAAATAGACACCTCAAGTACAAGCATATTCAATGCACTGTAATTATGTAAAAAATTTAGTAAACTAATACAAAAGCATATATGCTTTTTCCTTTTAAGAAAAAAATACAAGATAAAGCTGGCAAAAAAAAATAAGAAGCAAAACTAGATCATGAAAGACCAATGCCTTCTTAGGAGGGCAGTAAGCAAAAGCTACTGAATATTGTTTCTTGGTGCTAAGTAGAATCGGTTCTATTAGAACTTAAAAGCATATAATTATT
Organism: Apium graveolens; assembly: GCF_009905375.1. NCBI lineage: Eukaryota > Viridiplantae > Streptophyta > Magnoliopsida > Apiales > Apiaceae > Apium > Apium graveolens. Next base: position 41,330,794 of record NC_133655.1, read on the forward strand.
GGACTAAAGTCGCTAAATATCATTAAACAGAAGTAAAGACAAGACTCTTAAAAGAGATGCTAGCAAAACAAAAGCTACCGTGTAAATTCACAAAACTAAAAATAGATATAGTAACAAGATAAAAAATGAGTAGTTTCTTTGATAAAAAAATTCAATTCCCACCGAATAAACATCTTATAAAATTTCAAATTAAATGGAATTTCCCTACCACACGGGACAACAATATTTTCACCTATCTAAAAGTCTAGCAAATTAATTTATCTGATATATTGTGAAACTATAGAAAATGAGCAATCCTAGGGATTTTGAATTTTTGTAGCAAATCATTCAATATTTCGCTTAATCATAAGTTTCGATCATTATGATAAATGCAAGCTTGAATACCAAAAATAATAGAACCAAAATTAAACATACTGTATCAAATGCTGCACAAGGATCTAACTGTAAACATGGTATAGAATATAGATACATAAAAACTTATACAGGATACAAAGCAAGTATATCATAGACAAATATCTTGAAAATGGGCTATGCTCAAATCAAATCAAAATTTAAAAAACCAGAAAACTTACAAAAAAATTGAAATATCTTCTGAGAAAGAACTAGCAAGAAATCAAGCCCTGCAAATAACACAAAACATATCATTAGCTTATAGCCTAACCAATTAAAAAACATTAAACATAATTAACAGGAAAAATGAAAAGTTTGATGAAAAAAAGTGCTTACCAAGGTGATAGATTCATTAAAAGAAACAAAACAATTGGGAATAATGGGTGTTTGTTGTATTCTTTGATATTATATATTTAAAGTTTAGTAATCAAGACTGTACATATAAGTACATATGAAGTACTTCTCTTCATGGGCTGTCAATGGTGTCATCCAGACAATTCACAGCAGTTTATCATCTCCGGCGTCCTTCAAATCAAATAACTTATGGTATATAAAACTCAACATCATAACTTCAGCAAGTTGCATATCGAAAATCCCACACTTCAAAATTGCTGTAGAACTTTAGTTACTAGTCAAAGCCATACAATAATCATGTTAAAGTAGAACTTTAGTTACTAGTCAAAGCCATACAATAATCATTTTAACTAACACAAATAAAAAAATGTTAAAGACCTAAACAACCACCCCAATTACGCTAATTCACCGCAAAATAAACTGACCTCGAGTACCTGATAAAGAAATAGAACATAATCATTAGCTAAGTACTTCCATTAAACATTACAAAAATAACTTGATGCAAAGCTCACAACCATAAACTTCATGTTCATAGAGTTTAATTAGTACCATGATCGACTGCTGACATAGCTAACATCCACAGTACTCAAATCAATTCCATTCTGTAACATAGACCTGAACCTCTGAGTCAGAGGAAAAGGTATCTTTGCTGGAGAGGAGAAAAATTACAGGAATCCAGATTAGCATAAAATCAGTGTTTATCAATAGAAAAGGGAAGAGATTTAGACATGAAGTCTGTGTAATAGTGATATAAGATGACATGTTAGAAATTTTCATTGGAAGACAAAATAACAATCAAGTTTAATTTCAATAAAAGGGACCCCGACATAAATCAAAATAAGAGCATACAAACCTTCTACGAATCCGAAGAAAAAGAAGTTAACCCAAGCAAAAGTAAGAGTCTGACCAAGAGAATATAAATATAAAAACATTAGAAATCAATTTCAGTGAAATTAAACAAGAACGAATGCTTTTATCTAATAGAAAAGGTACCTGGGGTATGATTATAGAGAGGTTTTTCTTCATCATATCCTTAGCCATGTTGGGATCAGAGAACATTTGAGCCTGTTCATTTGAAGCAGTTTGGCCCTTGGGAACATGAAGTAGTCCATTTTTCTGCAATGTTGTACCTAGTTAACATGCATGGTGTTAGTTGCTCATTTGTTTTTGTTTACCTATAACAAAACCATAGCCTTAGGAAGACTACATCAGTTTATTATCAATCACAAACCACTCTATTATACATGTAACTTGCACATATTGGGAAATAAACATACAATATGTTGTTTTACGAGCAATACATAGTTTTAAAAGGTCAAACACAAAAATTGATTGTGTATATTAGAACCATTAGATATATCAAGCTCATCATACATACCCACCCTTTGTGTAATACATACATACATATAACATAGCAGGTAAATACAATTTTTTCTTAAGAGTTCAATTGCCCCTATTTTCCCGAAAGATCACTTCAAAACTATACCTAAATCTTGACAAACAAAACCAAAAAACACCCTAAGGAACTTATAAACTATAGGCATATCAAATAATCACAAAAATAACAGGGAATTAGAGAGATTACTTAATTACGATTGAATTTTATTTTCAACTCAAATACTGCAAGGTGAAGTGTCCAGGGGTTTTAATAAGAATGATTTAAAAATTGTAAGCGGACTTTCATCAAACTCAGAGCAATCAAATCAAACCTGCTTAAAACTACCATATTAAAACCATTAAATTAAAAGAATACAAACTATGAGAATCAGTAATTCTAATGGTCACCGTCTGATAAAACCACAAAATAATGAAATTAAGATGAATAAAGCTGTTATATATGAGTTAATGTTGTAAAATAAAACCACAAGTAAGAATGGAAAATTAAAGAAGAAAAATACCTAAGCTTGAGTATAGCAGGATTGTAGTAACGGAATTGAAAAATCAAGGAGAGACACATCGGCGATGCAATTAGGGCAAATTGTTTTTACCTATTTTATCAATTGTATAACATCTCTATATAGCAAGATTTATTATTGCTAAATCTGTAAATGAGATCATGGAGAGGGAAATGAGAGCAACTGTGGGTGTTTAGAAAATGTGTTCTTGGTGGGTGTTCTTGGTGGATGTTCTCGACGCAGGTGAGGGTGAGAGATGATTTTTGATGTTTTTGTTTTATGTTTTTTATGTTTTTTGTTTTATTTTTAATTAAAAGAGGGGGAAGATGTGTGTTAAAAGAGGGGAAAGAATTTTGTTAAGGTAAAAAACTGGGGGGAAAACATGGAGGGAATAAATTATTTGGCTAAGGGGGAAAAACCGGGAAGCCGCGCTGATTAATTTTTTTAAAACAAACATATAACATCGGTTGGGCTAAAACACTGATGTTTATAAAACCAAGAGACATCGGTTGTTTAAAACCGATGTATAAAACACCTTTTACATCGGCTCCAAAAGCAACCGATGTCTAAGAGGCGATGTCTATTCTACTTTTTCTAGTAGTGTTATCTATGCCCTCTGGGCTTGTTTTAGAACTAGAAGACTGTTTTTACGTGCCTGCAATTCGCAGAAACATTATTTATGTTTCTTGTTTAAACAAGAAAGGTTTTTCGTTTACAATAAAGAACAACAGTTGCTCTTTTACTTTGAATAATTTAACCTATGGTGTTGCACATTTATTTAGTGGTTTATATGTTCTTGATTTAGATAATCATGTCTGTAATAAAGAAAACAAATGACTTAAAATGAATGACTCAAATTAAACATACCTCTGGCATTGTCGTCTAGGCCACATAAATGAGAAATGCATCTCCAAATTACATAAGGATGGATACTTGGATAAGTTTGATTTTGAATCATACCAAGAATGCGAATCTTCTTTGCTTGGTAAGATGACTAAACCCCTTTCACTGGTAAGGGTCAAAGGGCCACTAAACGTCTGGAGCTAATACATAGTGATGTATGTGGCCCAATGCGTGTGATGGCTAGAGGAGCCTACTACTACTTCATAACATTTACTGATGATTTCAGTAGATATGGATATGTATATTTTATGAAGAACAAATCCGATTCTTTTAAAAAATTTAAAGAATACAAGGTTGAAGTAAAGAAGCAAATTGGTGGAGATGCAAGTATTAAGATTTTACGATCCGATCGTGGGGGTGAATACTTAAGCACCGAATTTAGAGAGTATTTGAAAGAGTGTGGTATTGTATCACAACTCACTCCGCCAGGAACACCTCAATGGAATGGAGTTTCACAGAGGACAAATCGTACCTTGTTGGACATGGTGCGATCGATGATGAGTTATGCAGATCTTCCAATAAGTTTCTGGGGTTACGCTCTAGAAACAACGGCTTTCACACTTAATCGTTTTCCTACTAAGAAGGTTCAAAAGACTCCATATGAGATATGGAAGGAGAAACGGTCAGGCATGAACTTTATGAAAGTTTGGGGATGTAAGGCATTTGTGAAACGTCAAGTATCTGACAACTTAGACCTAAATCCGAAGAGTGCAATTTTATGGGATACCCTAATGAAACAAAGGCGTATTATTTTTATAGTCCTTCTGAGCAGAAAGTGTTTATTGCTCGAGATGCTGTCTTCATGGAAAGAGATTTTATTTCCAAAAGAAACAGTAGGAGAACTATAGATCTCGATGAAGAACAAGAACCACAAAATAGCATTGAACCTGAAGTGGAACAAGAGAAGAATAATGATAATACTCAACAAACACAGGTTGTTCGTAGATCTGGTAGAATTCGCCATGAGCTAGAGATATATGGATTTCTCTTGACTCAGTGTGGTGATTTGATGCTCATAGATGAAGATGAGCCTCTCACATACCAAGATGCTATGAACAGTCCAGACTCTAAGAGATGGCTTGAAGCCATGAAATCCGAGATAGATTCCATGTACGAAAACCAAGTATGGACTTTGGTTGATCCACCTGAAGGGGTAAAACCCATAGGGTGCAAATGGGGTTTTAAGAAGAAAAAAGACATGGATGGAAATGTTCAGACCTATGATGCTAGGCTGGTTGCAAAAGGTTTCAAACAAATTCATGGTATTTACTATGATGAAACTTTCTCACAAGTGGCTATGGTAAAGTCTATAAGGATTTTACTTGCCATTGCAGCATTCCATGATTATGAAATTTGGCAAATGGATGTCAAAACAGCCTTTCTTAATGGAAGCCTTGAAGAGGATGTGTACATGACACAACCTGAGGGTTTTATCGATCCAAAGAATGTTGGCAAGGTTTGTAAATTGCGTCGATCAATTTATGGATTGAAGCAATCTCTAGGAGATGGAATATCTGTTTTGATGAAATAGTCATAGAGTATGGCTTTGTTCAAAACGAAGATGAACCGTGTGTTTACAAGAAGGTTAGTGGGAGCTATGTGGCATTCATAGTATTGTATGTTGATGATATACTACTAATGGGGAATGATATACCTTCTCTAAAGGCTGTTAAGACTTGGTTAGGGAGCAATTTCTCTATGAAAGACTTAGGAGAGGCATCCTACATTCTAAGAATGAGGATCTATAGAGAAAGATCTAGAAGGATGATCGGTCTAAGTCAGAGCACATACATTGATAAGGTTTTGCATCGTTTTGGAATGCAAAATGCAAAAAGAGGATATGTCCCCGTGTCTCAAGGGATAACGATCTCTATGGACCAGTGTCTGTAATCATTGGATGAGATGGACCACATAAATAAAGTTCCATATACTTCAGTAATTGGATCTATCATGTATGCAATGGTATGTACTCGCCCAGATGTCTCGTATACTTTGAGCATGACGAGCAGATACCAGTCTAATCCGGGTGAAGGTTACTGGACGGCAGTCAAGAATATCCTTAAGTACCTGAAAAGAACTAAAGATTCATTCTTGGTGTATGGAGGAGAAGAGAAACTCTTTGTAAAAGGTTACACCGATGCAAGTTTCCAAACAGACAGAGATGATACTGTATCACAGTCTGGTTTTGTGTTTTGTCTAAATGGAGGTGCTGTAAGCTGGAAGAGTTCAAAGCAAGAAACAGTAGCTGATTCTACAATGGATGCTGAGTACATTGCAGCTTGTGAAGCAGCTAAGGAGGCCATTTGGATTCAAAAGTTCATTTCTGATTCGGGAGTAGTTCCATCGATCGCAAATCCCATTGATCTATACTATAATAATAATGGAGCCATTGCACAGGTTAAAGAACCTAGATCACACTCCCGGGCCAAACATATACTCATGAGATTTCACCTTATTCGAGAGATTAATGAAAGGGGTGATATACACATATGTAAAATGCACACAAATGATAACATTGCAGACCCACTGACCAAAGGCTTGTCGCAGCAGAAGCATGATGGTCACACTAGTTCCATGGGTATTAGATATATGGGTGATTGGCTCTAGTGCAAGTGGGAGATTGTTAGTGTAGGTGCCCTAGAGGCAATACATTATTATTTTAAATCTTTGTGCCAGTTGATCATTCAATAAATACGACCTTAATTACTGCGATATTTTGTTAGCATAATAAATGTCCTTAGAATCATGATACGCATTGTATAGTTTAAGTACATGACTTGAACTTGAGATTATATAATATATCATATTCTTAATGGTCCCAAGTCGAGTATTTTTACGACCGGTATCTTCGTGTAATATTATTTGTGGATTTGGTATAATATTAAAGCCAAATGAAAATATATTCAATGATTGTACGTTTGTGTGAGTAAAAATTTCTGCCTTATAAATTTGCTTTATGTAGTGTATGATTTTTTTTTCAAAGCAAGAGTTTATTTGTTTGCTTTATTTTTGTTTTATAAGGAATATTCTAAACCTTGGAGAAATTCCTTTTAAAAGTTATTTTATTCACAAATTTCAAAAGTGATTTTATAAAATTTCTAAAAATCCAAGTTATTTTATGGTATAAATTTTATAATTTTTGAACTTGTATTTTATTTTATAAAAATAAATCTTTACAAATTTTATTTGTTATAATTATCAAATTACATAAGAGACCATGCATGCAAATCACCCATCTATTCTCTCAAAGGGCAAATAAGACTTTTCCAACCCCACTAACTCATTTGATTATTACCAAATTACTACATTAGCCTTGCATGCAAAATGGCCTAACTTTAGCTAAAGGACATTTTTGTAAGTTCTCACTTCCACTCATTATTTGTCAACCAAAAAGCATAAAAAAAATCAAAGTGGGAGAAATCATTCCACTCATTCCACATTCCAACACACCACAAATTTTCTCTCTTTCCCCCCCTCCCACCTTGCTCTCGGCCGAAGGCCAAATTCCCCACCCCCCTTCCATTTTTCAATTCATTCTTCATCTTCCCAAGTGTAAATCTTTTACCTACATTCATCTTATATACTTTCCAAGTGTTTTGAGACTTGGAAGTTGAAGTTCCATGGATGCATGTGTAGTTCTTATGTGATCTCCAAAGAGAAACTCTTGATTCTTGTGAATTCAAGAGCTCTCTATGAGATATATTATGTATATGTGCTAACTAAGTGTTTTATGGAGATATCATGCTTTAAAATCCTTTGCATGCTACTGAAATTTCATTATATATTTATGTTTAGCCATGCATGCTAGTTTTAAGACATTAAAATGATGATCAACCATGTTTTGCATGCTATTCTTTTCGAAATCATGTTGTTATGTTTAAAAATCTATAAATGCGAAATAGGTTTGCTTGAAATAGATTGTTTCCATGATAAATTTCTTATTAATACTTAAAAGAAGTTATATTTCATGATTATTAAGGATGAGTATTAGGTGCAAGTGGATTTTTCTAGCATTTAAAACTTTATGCCTAGCCGAAAGCTTGTTATGTGCTTTCCATGAGTTGCATGTTATATATTTAGTTGCATTTTGTTGTTTTTGGGCATGGATGATCTCACCCAAGGTTATTTTGAGAATAAGGGAGTTAGTTCAGTAGATTACCATGTATAAGCCTTGGTTTAAGTATTGAGTTGTTGTTAATTGAGTTTTTCAAGTCAAAACCTTGGAAAATGAGAGTTATAGTTTCTGCAGAAAATCACTTTAGTATCCTGAAGTTTAGAGTGAGTTTTGGCCATGTCATTAATGTGCACTTTGAGGCCCAAGACACCAGAAGTTAGTATCGGGAGTATACAAAAGGTTTTAGGAGTTGGTTGGAGGTTTGCATGTCTTTTGGTTAGGTGCACAAGTAGAATCACAAAATCTGTCCAGCAGGGGACAGTTTTGTTGCAACTTAGAAATAGGGAGATTTGACCATGTCATGGATAGGCCCTCATTAGGCCCAATTGGGCCTTAGTTAGAGGGAGTGTCAGAGAAGTTTTTCCAACCATAGTTCATAGGATATGAGTTAGAACCATGTGTCACAAGTTAATTCAAGTCATGGCATTTTCTGCCCAGAAAAGCAGGGGAACCTTGGACTTTTAGCTTAGGCCCAAGAAGGCCCAAGCCAGGCCCTTGAGCCACATCAAGCTTGTGAGATGCCCTTAGGTCAGGAGAGTCTTGTGTAAAAGTTTTGAAGGAAAACTTGTAGTTTAAGAGTGCCTAATGCACTCAAGAAACTATAGTTGTCATTCTGAAATTTGCACCAGTGAGCACTATCACTTATCACATAGTTTTAGAACACTTAGAAGTGAGTATTAGGTCGACCACCATAGTTGTAAGATAGTATAAGGTCAGTAGAGAAAAAGGCATAAGTGAGGGTCAATAGGTGTTGGATAATTTAGGAAAGGCACATCGAGTTAGGAAGCCAAAATTAGAGGACTATGTCTAGTTTAGCGACCAAGTGACTTAAGTTAAGAGTCGAGATCATCCAAGCCTAGTGTTGCATTATGGTATATATGGTGTTATTTGGTGTTAATATATGATATGTGATTATGTGGCTATGTGTGTGAAATTGTAATTTAAAAGTGAATATAAATTAAGTGCATATAGGCCTAAGTGCCATCCGTGTTAAATTTCGAGTTATAAATAGGTTAAGTTGGTGAGAATATATTATAATGAGGATTATTATTATTTATGTAGGATCTCGAGATGAGGGAAAACTTACCATAAAGGTCGAGTGAAGCTCCAGTTGCTCCTACCAGTCAGACCAGACCAGCCTATCTCAAGGCAAGTGATTCAACTTGACCTTCGTATTTACTATAAATAGTTCATATATATATTGATGCAATTATCCTGAGTCATTTGATATGTTTTAAATAAAGTGTATCTTATGTTTATCTTTGAATCATATAGAAATGCCATGAACCCTCGAGTACGTATTGCAAGTAGTTCAAAAGTCTTATCATGACAGTATATTCAAGTAATTCGAATGCCATGATAAAATAAAGAGTTGTTATAGCACTCGGTTGATTCTCTTGATTACCATGCTAATGATTCCTAAGTAATGATATCTCATCCTGATACTTGAATCCCTATAGAACCTTACCTTGATACCTGAAAGCCAGATATTTATCAAAGTTGTCCCTAATTGATTGATACCCCTCTTTCTTATCCTAAAGCTTGTCAATTCGGATATATCCTGAGCTAAAAATCATTTTTTCATACCTTAACACCCTTAGTATTCATGAAGCTTACATTCTTGATGATCCAGCACTTGAACCTTGATGAGAAACCATTGCTTTAAGCCCAATTTGGCACTTTCTTTCATGATAACCAATAGCCTCACTAAATTCCCTTGTCCAAACTTTGATACATGAAAACCATTCAGTTACCCTAATAGAGTTTAGTTTTTTGAATCATGGCTCTGAGATTTAGTACCATATTTCTCGTGTTTCGAGTTGATCTATAATCCCTTAATAAAAATGTTTACTGTAAAAAGAGATTTTGTCATAATTCGGCATCAGTTTTTGAAATAAATAAAATGTGGGTTTTTCAGTCCCAAGGGGGATAAATGTTTTCTTTGAACGGTGGATCTGGACTGAGACGCGAGTCCTTTCCACACTTATATTAGGCTTAAAAGTTGCCTAGGGATTCCCGTTAATGTTTTGGAACCCAGCGAGGTTCGGGATTACTTCGCGACTGATCACCGGCTGTAATCCGTAGCGTCATAAAATGATTTTGATTAAGATATGATTTTGAAATTGTTTTGATATAAACGGAATGATGCCATTATCCAAAGTTTTATCTCTCGTTATCTCAGATTATGTCTTCCCATTGACATTCTTTAATATATATCTCGATTTATGTTTTGTATCGTATTGTTTAGCACTTGTTGATCATTTGGCTCACTCCTTGCTTTACCCTGATATTATAGCTAGCAGCTATGGTTAGATTCAAGCAGACTGCCCGTAAGACCTGTGATGCTAATGCTTATGTTCGAGCGCAGGTAAAATAAGTAATAATAGTTTGTGTGAGGACTCGGTACTTTTAATCAGATATAATAGTTGGTAGTGTTGGGCTGTTCCAAACCCTAAACTGTAAGATCTTGGAGTTGGTTGTGTATTCTTCATTTAAAATATTGTAATAGTTATATTTAATTTGTTGTTTAAGTTGGGGGTGTGACAGGTTTTGGTATCAGAGCTACGGTTTAGAGTCCCTGGACAGCCCAAATAGGTTATAGGATTTGTGTGTAGGTTATAGATATTATGCGAGAGAGTAGGTTAAGTAAATTATTATTAATACTCCTCTTATTGGTTGTCAGCAAAGGGCGCATTCCTCGTCATCCTCTGGGTCGGATGACACTATTGCTTTCTCCGTGTATGCTGAGTTGAGGCGCGAGTTTGACATACTTCAGGGCAAGTACGACCGACTGATAGACCGACTGAAGAACGTGTATCCGGACAGCCAAAACTATGAAGGGAAGCCCAAGGAGCAGATGACTGCGAGACTTGAGACCTTGGTTCAGTACGTCAACACTAAGCTTGAGGAGATGCCAGCACATCGGGACCGTACCAACCAGTATGTCATTCAGATGGTGGCGGCTGAGCTCCAGAGCATTGTGAAGACGCTTCAAGAGGAAAAGACTACCAAGCCCCGTTCAGATGGAGTGGAACCTTAGTTCTTTCCATTTACCTTTCATGTTGTTATACTATCAGACTCTATGGATACCCCAGTTATTTCCGTTGTTTCCTTTAAATAAGCCTGTTATTTCTAGAATCAGACTTTGTCCCAATCCTATGTATTGTGACCTTTAAAGTTTCAATAATTATGTTCTATTGTTCCATTTGCTCTCAACTGTTATTTTACGTTTTTATATGCATCATCATATCTGCTTAATTTGGAAACTTGACCCCATATGTAAATAAGAATGCCATGCGATACCCTCGAATCATTTCATCATTCATATCTGTTTTGACATAACTCTTATTTCAGGATTATGCCTCCCAAAATGAAGAACCCAACAACCACATCCACCACAGACCCAAATATTCTTCGACTACTGGAAACTTTGCAACAGCAGACCATTGCTATAGCTCAACAACAACTAACTCTTCAACAACGAATTGCAAACCAAGATAACCATGAGCCACACCAACCACCTGAACCACCAGTACCACCTAGACAAATTGTAACTTTCCAGACTTTTCAGAATATGAATCCACCTACATTTCATGATACCACTGATCCAGTGATAGCTAACACATGGATCAAGGAGATGGAAAGGGCTTTTGAGTTGGTACAGTTAGGAGACGATCAGAAGACGCCGTATGCTACTTACTTCTTGAAGGCAGAAGTCATCTATTGGTGGGAATCAGTAAAAGCTATAGAAGTCACTCAGCAGGTTTCTTGGGAGAGATTTAAGAAGTTATTTCTGGACAAGTATTACCCTAAGTACATGCAGAATCAGATGGAGCTAAAATTTCTTGAGTTGAAGCTAGGGAACATGACTGTATTGGAGTATGAGAAGAAGTTCACTGAGTTGTCAAGGTTTGTGACAAAGTATACCAGCACTGAGGAGGAAAAAGCAAAGAAATTTCAGCAAGGATTGGAGCCTTGGATCAGAGATAGGGTGGCTATGTTTGAGCTTGAAACTTATGCGGGAGTAGTACAGAAAGCTGCTCTGATTGAGAATAATGGGATGCAGTCAAGGAAAGAGAGGGATAACAAGAAGAGGAAGGTTCCATTTTATGGAGAAAATTCTGAAGCAGGAAGTTCACAAGATCGGAATGTAAAGAGGATTGGTTTCCGGAAGGGCGGAAATTTTCAAAAAAAGGGAAATTTGGGCAAAAGGCAAGAATCAAAAGGGAACAATCAGGCAAGCCAAGGGCAAGTTGGAGAAAACAGGTTCCAGAGACCGGAATGCAAGCACTGTGGAAGAAGGCACCCCGGAGTATGCAATAAGCTGAGCATGACCTGTTATAGGTGCAATCAGAAGGGACATTTGGCAAATGAGTGCAAGATGCCGAAGCCAGGAGTTACGTGCTACAAGTGTGGGAAGACTGGACACATGGCTAGGGAGTGCAAGGCAACCGGACCAGTCAAAGCTCTGATGAACGTGGCAAGTACCAGTGCAAGCATGCCAGCTGAGGTATTGGCATTACCTCCACCACCTACACCAACCCCACAAGCAACAGCAAGGACATTTGATTTGAAGATGAAGGATGCTGTACAGAATTCGGAGGTGATAGCAGGTATACTTTTACTCAATAATGTCAAAGCTAAAGTATTGATTGATTCGGGAGCAACAAGATCTTTCATATCAGAATCTTTTATTGATAAGCTCCAATGTCATAAAATGGTTATGAGTGAGGTAGTAAATGTGGTAATTGCGAACCAAGAGAAGATTCCTGTGAATCAATTTTGTCCAAAGTGTGAGATTGATATTTCGGGGAATAAGTTCTCAGCCGACTTGATACTCTTCAAGTTGGGAGAGTTTGACATAATTTTAGGAATGGATTGGTTAGGAGAGAATAGCGCTCAGATTAATTGTAAGACCAAGAGAGCGTATTTAAAGACGAAGAGTGGAGAGAAGGTAGTATTTAAGGGGCAGAGGCAAGAGCAACTATTTCTTACAATTGTTCAGGCTAAGAAGTTACTTAGAAAAGGTTGTGAATCGTTCCTAGCTTATATAGTGGATTCAGAGAAAGGCAGCCTCAGCATGGAAGATATTCCTGTAGTTAACGAGTTCCCCGATGTGTTTCCCGACGAACTACCAGGCTTACCACCAGATCGACAAATTGAGTTCGAGATCAACCTTGCTCCAGGAACGGAACCAGTTTTAAAGGCCCCATATAGGATGGCACCAGCAGAAATGAAAGAGTTGGCGAGCCAGCTACAAGAATTATTGGATAAGGGAGTGATACGGCCAAGTGCATCGCCATGGGGAGCACCTGTTCTGTTTGTAAAGAAGAAAGATGGGAGTATGCGTCTATGCATAGATTATCGGGAGTTGAATAAGGTAACGATCAAGAACCGTTACCCGCTACCAAGGATAGATGACCTTTTTGATCAGTTGAAGGGAGCAAAATGCTTTTCGAAGATTGATTTGAGATCGGGATACCATCAACTAAAGATCAAAAAAGAAGGTGTTCCCAAGACCGCATTCAGGACCAGATATGGGAATTATGAATTCCTAGTAATGCCGTTTGGATTGACCAACGCTCCGGCCACATTTATGGATCTGATGAATCGGGTATTTAAGAAGTATTTTGACAAATTTGTCGTGGTATTCATTGATGACATCCTTATTTATTCTAAGTCGGAAGAAGAGCATAAGCATCACCTCTGGATAGCATTGGAGATACTCCAACAAGAGAAGTTGTATGCCAAGTTTACCAAATGTGAGTTTTGGTTAAAGGAAGTTCAATTTTTGGGGCATGTCATTGGAAATGAGGGAGTTAAAGTGGATCCGGCAAAGATTGAGGCAGTTATGAGTTGGGAGAGGCCAAAGACTCCTACGGAAGTGCGAAGTTTTCTAGGATTGGCCGGATACTATAGAAGATTCGTCAAGGATTTTTTGAAGATCGCCACGCCATTGACCAAGTTAACCAGAAAGAATCAAAAGTTTGAATGGAGTACAGAATGTGAAGATAGCTTTCAAGAGTTGAAGCAAAAGTTGGTTACAGCTCCGGTGTTGGTACTTCCAGACGATCAAGGGAACTTTGTAATTTTCAGCGACGCTTCACATAAGGGTTTGGGTTGTGTGTTGATGCAACACAGTAAAGTGATCGCATATGCGTCAAGACAGTTGAAACCGCATGAGTTAAAGTACCCGACGCATGACTTGGAACTAGCCGCCATTGTGTTCACACTTAAGATTTGGAGACATTACCTCTATGGAGAGAAGTGTGAAATCTACACGGATCACAAGAGTTTAAAGTACATTTTTACTCAGAAAGAGCTCAATATGAGGCAAATGAGATGGCTGGAATTGATCAAGGACTATGACTGCTCGATAAATTACCATCCTGGAAAGGCGAACGTAGTGGCCGATGCTCTGAGTAGGAAGGAGAGATTGAATATGATGATACATCAAAAGAGTTATCTGAAGAAATCGAAAAATTGGAATTGGAACTTTGTGCTTATGGAAAAGTCGAGGAAGTTTGTCGTGCAATGACCTTTCAGCCAACACTAGTGGAAAGGATAAAGAAGTGTCAAGAAGAGGTAATGGAGAAAGAGAAGAAT